>NW_017257972.1:48565-63989 GCF_001594055.1 Mycetomoellerius zeteki
TTAAATTATACTTATAGCTAGAAGGAGAGTTGCTGCTCGGACGTATAACTAAAAGTAAAATCCGATCAAAGAATCTATCTTTAGAACTCGTGTTGAGATTTTTTTCGAGGATCCCGCACGAAGATCGTCGATTCAATAACTTGGGCCACGCGTGAGGGACTTGTCTCCCTCACCTTTGCTCGAGCGAGTCAGTCCGGTTGGACTTGTAACCGCTGTCGTTGAGACTGCCCTCGTGTCTCAGGGACGGCAGAGAATCCCAGGGTGATTCTCTTTTGTGTCCCGAGTAGCCTGGATTTATCGAACTCGAAGCGCCGGAGCCGAAGGTCGAGCTACCCGACTGCCATCCGTCTGAATGCCGGAACCATTGTGCGCGCGCGGACTCCCCGATGCAGCTGGCGCATCTGCAAGTATCGTGCATCATGTAGATCATATGGTTATGTACGGTACATCACGTAACTGTCGCATTTCGCGAAAAAAAAACCCTTGTATTTGTATTTAGAAGCTCAGCTTCGACATATTACACAATGTAAATTCTTACAGTTCACAGTTCTTACAGTTTGAGTAACATCTATACGATACAATATTATTTGATACGAAAATAATTGTAAGGAGATATTTGACTTGTACAATTAAGATTAATAGAGTGAAACGTTAACAAAGTACGAGATATTTTTTACAGTATTGCGTTTCTTGTTTGTAACAATATTTGACATAAATCCGCATAACACGAACTAACAGCAACATTACATGATTACATCAATGTTATAATTTCTTACTCAATAATGTAACTTTATAACATGTGTTACTTACATTTATATCGTTGAGTGAGAAATTACAATATCAATGTAATGTTACTGTTTGTGTTCTACGAGTAAGAAATTCCGAGCTCGAATGACAATTTATTTATAACTCTCCCTTCGTACCTCTGCTAGCATCAGTTGAAATCGGTTGCTAAGATCAGTTAAGAAACAGACTAATATCTCATTTCATTTGTACAACGACTCACTCTAAACACAAAGTAACAGTAACATACACAAAATGTTATAATTTCCTAATCAACAATAGTTGCGTTTAGCAGAGAAAGCAGCTTGCAATTTGTAAAATTTTTTAATACAAGTGATCTTGTCCTTAATTCCTTTTGCCTTTGATTGGCTTAGGCCCGCGCGATTGCACTAACATTGAACTTTGACTTTAAGCGAGGCTTAGAACTCCCTTTGTCTCTCTCTCTCTTCCTCTCTTTCGACTTTAAAACAACAGAGTTTTCAGAGACAGAGTAGTCGAACTTTATACATTTAAATTTAATGAGGAACTCACTAGAGGTGCGTTCGGGGAGATAATATTAACGCTATTTGTGTCATTCTATCTTTGCTTTACGTCTAATAAATAACGAAGATAGAATGACAGAAGTAGCGTTAATAGCGTTTCCTCGAACGCACCATAGATCTAAATATAAAGCTGATCAAGGACAAAAGGAATTAAGCCCAATCATACCAAAGGATTTTATAACAATTGCGAAGCTGTTTTCTCCGCAAAACGCAACCATTGTAATTGTTACGTACAACTTGGGTTATGTTACATTTATATTGTTGAGTGGGAAATTATAATATTAATGTAATGTTATTGTTACTTTATGTTTAGCGGGGAATTTGTCGATCTTTCAAAAAAACATTAAAACTATCGAAAGAATTTATTTCGGCAAAAAGTAAACGCTCTTCTTGCCGAACATCATTGCGTAAACGATATCCAAGTACAAGGGATTAAATGTGTTATCCGTGTTCTATGCACGGACGACGCGCAGTACCGTGCAGGTACGGGTGAGAAATCCGAACAGAGCACGCCGGTCTTCGCGTCGTCGTCCTCCTCGCCGAGCAGCTGGAACTTGACGTGCTTTTTGTTCCGCGACTGATCCCCGGATCCGTCATCCAGGATCCGGTAGAACACCTTTTCCGGCAGCTTCGGCATCTTCGGTATCTTCTTTGACTCCCGCCGCCTCTCGAGCGATCTGTATTTGCGTTGCAGATTGTAGCTCATTGTTGCGACTTAACTTAACTCCTCTTGACGTCAAGCAACGTTCACGTCAAATCGGATATATTTACACCGTGGATCAAGCTGACGGTGACGTCGATCAGCCCTGTAATTAATTCGATGTTTGCACTAGATAACGAAGGGATGATTATCGCCGATGCGTCGAAATGATGATTGTTTGCCGTTCGTGGCACAAGGGCGAAACAATTATTTCCTCTCGTTCCGTTTTTCGGGCCAGGCGACAATCACGCGCGGCACGACGAAATAATTATCGCATTCGTTTTCAAAGCGTTGTTGTTTACCAAACGCACCAGTGACGAAGTAATTATTACTTTTGTTCTCGCGCGACTGACAGCCGCACTCTTTTCGACGAGGCAATTATTCTCCTCGATTCTGTTTAGAAATTATATCCATCTGTAATTTTTCCACAGCGACAAAAATAAATGTCGAAAAATTGTCTTTTTCTATAATTAGAAATAACGACCAAAATCTTATCCCGCTTGATTCAAGTTTCAAACTTTTATTTAAACTCTCAGCGACAGCGAGATAAATATCTCCCTTCCAAAAATGTCAAAATGATTTGATTTCCGTGTAGTGTTCCTGCTGTCATCAATGATTCACGTAGATTTAGTTCCCTTTAACATTTCGCACTTTCATTCATCACCACCCAACTGCAATTAGTTTATAAGCGGCTCGTCAGCGACGTTTCTTCGTGCACCTCATATTTATCAAAGATTCACGTGAACAACTGCACTCGGCGCATCACAACGCAACCGTTCCGACCACCACGTTACATCTCGCACCAGCTTAGAACGACACGACGCGTGACGCGCGCAATTTCTTGTTGTAAAACCCCGTTCCCCGATCCGTTCGTCGAACGCGTCTCGATGCACCGGAAGTCACCCGCCAGGACAATCGCGCGCGGGCGAATCTCCAACCGCGCGCGCGTTTCTTTCTTTCGTCGGGGCTACCACGGAACACCCTTCTTCTTCGCTCTCACCGTCCAGCTGAAGCCCACTCGCGGGATTTCTATATTTATCACGGTACGGCTCGCCACTGACAGCCGCCGTCGCTGACCCGTGATGCACAACGCGCCGGCTACCGGCGGGGATGATGATGCATGCATGCGCCGATATTGGCCAAGAGCGCTCTATCGAGAGGCGTACCTTCGATAGACCTCGATAGACACCACGCGACGCCCGTCGACGCGCGTCGCCTATCGATAGCCTCACGGCGCACGTGACTTTCTTTTTTTTTTCCCTGCGCCGCCCGCGGGATATCGATAGGCGATACCACATCCGGTGATATTATCCAGGTCGCCCTTAATGGACGAGCACGTCTCATTGACCACCACCAGCGGCCGCAGGGCGCAGCTCTTTTAAATGTCAAAGTCTCGCAACGGCGACTTTCGCGCCTTTTTCGATGCGCACCCTTTGGCAATCGAAGGGGCGATGGCTATTATCGAGCCCTATCGCGCGAGTCCGCTTTAATTAACGTTATCTTGTACTACTTGTACGAGAAATATTTCAATGAGACAGGTGAAATATGTTAATGAATCGAATCAATTCAGATTATACAAAATTCCAGAAAATACTCGAAAGATAATTTCAATCTCGTGAGAATAATTGAAAAGTAATTAGAAGTAGAGAATCGGTTGGATTTCTACATAAAGTAATATAAAAGTGATTATATAAGTGATTATAAAATCATACTTAACGTATTGCTTTCAATGGATCCATAATTACAGAGAAAATATTTTCATTGAATAATCAATGAGAATAATAAGATTTCGCATATTTCATGTTATTTTAGGTAAATCGAACATACGTTTCTTCATTAATATACAACTTATACGACAAGGATTATACATAATGCTAAAGAAATGATAAAGATTTTTTTCTTTTTCTATAATATAATTTTTACGCGTAAAATATACTTTAAAAACTTGAGAAATCTTATTCTCTTATTCAACTGGACAATTATATTTGCATAAAAAGACGTGTAATTTATTCTTTGTACCATCCAGTTATAAGTTCAGTTTTTGTTCAGATAAATAAAAAAGCGCGATGAATTAAGCGGAAGCATGAAATCCTTTATAGTGCAAATGCTGATCTTAACACGGATTGAAGCGATAATTTACCTAGAATTGTAGTCGCTGAGATAGCCGCGATCCCGATCGGAGTCTCGCTCTCTCTTCTCTCTCACCATTTCGTTGCGATCACTGTAATAGCCATCTCGATCCTTGCTGTTCTGCCTTTCGTTGCAGTAGCGGTACGACAGCGGCAGGGTCGACGACTTGTTGGAATTGGAACCTGTAATCATGATAATTGGTTACGAACGAAGGATACGAAACTCATGTATTTTTTTCAATTCTCAGCATACGTTCAACTTACGTCTTCGCGAAGCGTGAGGCGTGCGCTGAACATTCAACGGTATGTTTTCCGCAAATTCTGAAAAACGTAAAGACGTTTTAATTATTCATATTGTGATAATATTTTAAAATTAATTATTTCGATAGTTTCATCTCGATAAAAGCTGGAAAGGTTAAAGTTAAAGTTTAATTAATTCGTTCGCTTGAAAAGATCACGGGTATAGCACATATACAAAAAGACTATGTTTCTTGATCACTAGAATAGCACATAATTATTCTTCTGAAATTTAATTTCTTAAATGCCATGTTATATAGAGTCATTAAAAAGAAATCTTACGAAATCTTCTGCTGAGAACGTTTGTTCCTTAATCTCTTACAATGCAAGTAATATTTCACAACGTAAGGCACTTCTTAAATAAAATTTCACATCAAAACAAATACTTTAAATAATTTATAATTACTTTAAAAAAAATAATTTTTAAAAGAAATAGAGAAAAATAAATTTTTATAGTTAAAAAAAATTGCATTCTTTTATTGTAAATATTAATTAAACTTTGAGTTTTCATTATGAATATTAAGCTGTTCTAAGCCAGAATTCGTGATAAAAAAATTACTGAACATTTGACTTCTTCTCTGTTAAAGATGAAATCAAGTCTCACCCAAGTTCTCCATGCTCTGCGTGAGTAGGGCCTCAAACGTGCGCAGGCTATAACTCTCTGCGTCCATGCCCTTGGCGAGAGTGTTCCTGAGATGCATTTCGTATTCGAGGAGCAGCCGGCTGGTCGGGCTGCCCGGCGTCGACACCGACTGCATGCTCTGCTGATATGTCTGGGGGGGGGGGGGGGGGGGGGGGGGGGGGAGCAGTGGTTTGGCTGCTCCATGTCGGAGTTGCCGTTCGACGAACTTGGCGTGGTGGCATAGCACTGGTTGTCGAAGATGACATTATCCGAAGGCGGCGACATGTCACCTGTGCACCGATTACGTTCCGAATCTAAGTACGTCCTGCCTCTGCCGCCTGCGGGCAGAGAGGTGCAACCGAGAGTGCAGGATGTACGACGGACGTGATGAGACGTGCGGCGCTGATCAATGGGCGAGACGTGTCAAGTTAATCGGGAACGGCGAACGCGTAACCCGGGAAGCGGTCGGTTCAAGAATGAACCATGAAGCCGACGTGGAGCTGACAGGACAACCACGTTGTCTCCTAGTGCGCATGTTATGTAAGGTCAGGAGCAACAAAATGTTAGGGGGTGCCTCAAGAAGTGGTGGGTGACCCCGTGACTTTCATTAGAGTGCAGCCGGCTGGCTACCGCATTGTGCGTACTGTGCGCATGTTAAGTTATACCGAGGGTGTAACTAAAGGTTATAGGGATTGATGGACGTCATAGGATCAGTCGCCAATTAGTTGTAGGGACTTCCTACAGCGTTACGCATTCGCCAGTATTATGGGGTCAAACAAGGGAAGAGACCACGTGCCAAGATCGATCACGTAATTGACGATGTGAACTTTGTCACCTTTTTACTTTTTGCCACTTTAAGTCACGCCCGATTAAATCTTGTCATTTTGCGATAAATAACAAATATGATTATAATCTTTCAAAAAGCTGTGCGGGACATTTCATATTTTTAAAAATTACATGATCAATCCTTCTTCAATTGCTTTTAAACATTTTCCTTGTTGAGAACTTTATCCGAGATTCGTGATAATTTAGTTCATAACTTATTCTTTAAGTTTTAAAAAAATTTTAATATTAATTCGACTAAATAATTTTATAGAATTGTTAATTAATTATCTCAACAACGATAACGTTACTCCACTTAAAAAATTTAACATATTTTAAATAACAAATTACAGAGTATAAAACTGACAAGATATTCAAACATTAATCACATTTTATGAAATTAACAAATATTTAAACATTAATATAACACACACACATACACACACACACATTCGTTGATTCATTAAATCCAAATAGTTCAATATTATTATATCGTAGACACATAAATCAATTGAAAATGTGCAGTGAAAATTTAAAATGCCAGGGCGACATTGAAACGATTAAAAATTACCTAAAAAGATTACGAGAAGAAATTAGCAGAAAATCAGCGATACGTGGCAAGAAGAAATCGTACCGGAGTATTGCCGACTCATGTCGTGGGCGCTCCTGGAACTCTGGAACTTGTTGTTGTAAGGCGCGCGATACGGATGCGCATAATTCTCGTTGTCGATCTCCTGCATCATGTACTTCTGATTGTTATTGCTCGGATGGTAGTGATAACTATGATGACTGTGACGTTTCCTCGTCATCTCCGGCGACGTCACCGGGCTGTCGATACTCGGCATCGGCTTTAGCATACGTTTGAGGGTATTCGAATCCAGGCTGATGCCGTTCTGCGCATTCTCGATCCGCATATCGTCGGTGCTCTTGCTCTTCGACCTGTGACCGTGATTGTTGTTGACAATGTTGAAGAGATTGCCGTTCTGCATCTCCAGCTCAGTGTAGTCAGCCGACTTGGTGTGATGGAGTTGCTCCTTCCGCAACGACTTAATTTGCAAAGTGCCGCCGGCCTGGGTGCCTTCTGACTTCAGCATTTCGATGCCGTTCTGCTGCGTGGACGTGTCTTGGCTTTGCTTCTGTTTCTTCGGCGATATCGTGGAACCTTTCTCGTCGGGACTGTCGATCTGTGGAATGAGCAAATTAATAAGCTCAAAATAGTGTTTCTTGATTTCGATAATGGATTATCTATACAAACGAAGAGAATTTTCTTTTAAAATTTACCCTGAAAATATGGTAGTTGTGGTACAATATAATATTTTAAAGATTTTTACCATGTATTTCAATAAAATTAATCAAATTTTATACTTTATTGTAGTTTTATTAATGAATGAGAGAGATTTACATTAAAATTCTTTGAAATACAATGTTGTCCCACGATTATCATATTTTCCGGGTAAACTCTAAGAAAAAAATTTTCTCTGTGTAGTTTTTCATGAAATATTTAATAATAATAATAAATAGTAATAATAATAACTTTATTTAATCCTTTAGTGCCATTTTCATTATGGCATTCCTTTCCTATGCTATAACTTTTTTATTAATAAAAATATGTACACGGAAATTATAACAGTTATGTTACTGTTAAACATTTTCTGTTAAATTAACATTTTGCTCAAAATATCGTCAAAGAAATAATATTTCATTATTAAAAAGAAAATAAAAAATAAATATAATTCTTCTAATTTTTTTAACATCATTATTAAATGAAAATATTAAATTATTTAGTATAAGAGTATAATTGAGATAACATTAATTTAAAAAAACAAGAAAACATTGATTTGTTTTTACGAATTTCAAATTTGTTAATTTTGAACGTAATGACTAAAGAGGAGGATGCATATGCTGAAATCGACGCTTACCTGCGATCCCACTGTGACCGTTCCGATTCCAATATTGGCAGTCTTCGGAGTCGTCTGACACGTTTCGTTCTGCTTCTCCTTCTGCTTGGCTAAGTCGCCGGCCTTTGGTGTTTTCCCGGGTGTCGCACTAGTATTATTAACGTTGTCATAGAGAGACGCGCTGGATGTGGCCGCTGTTATCTTGTCTCGTCCCGGCGTCATATCCATTTCCGTGGATCGCCCTATGGTCCGTGGAAGTGTAGACGGCCCTAAAATAGCACGGCCAAATTATAATATAATTAATAAAATCATGTCTATTAATTTGTTTTGCTATATTTATTTGCCAACAAAATTTTTCGGAAATATTAAGGCGTTCGATCTATCAAGATCATATACACTGTGAAAAAAGTATGTAAAATTACATAAATAATATGTACAAAAATTACAACTTTTATCTCTAATTTTATTATAATATAAATATAACTTTATATCTTATATAAAACAGAAAATTACATAATAATAATAACATATTTTATAGTTTTTAAAATGTGAATTAAAATTTTTATAATATTGTATAATATGATAGTATTGTCATATATATTATATTTGCATTTTACGTTTGTACATATCGATAATATAGTTTAAGAAAAATTGTACATAATTTTTTTATAAATTATTACGTAAATATTTCCATAAACTTTAATTGTAATAAATCAATTTTTGAAAATTGTTTAATTACTATAAAAAACAATAATGTAATTTGTACATAAATTATAACTTTATTTACATGTGTAAATAGTTAAACACACATCTTTAATAGTAGGTTCTAAAATTACTCAATATAATCGTTGTAATTTTACATGGAAATTTTTAACAGTGTATACATTATAATAAAAAATAATGAAAGAAAAAAACACGTTTTATAATTATTTCATTTCAAATAATATAAAAATGAATATATAAGGAAATGTAATATAAATATATATAATATATAAATTATATAAAGGGATGCACCAGATCGTAAAATTATCGGATACCGAATATCTGATATCTAGACAAAATGTAACGTCGGATATCCGGTATCCAGTCGGATATCCGAGAAGGCAATTTCTTCGAGTCGGATATCAGACATTTTCCGGATATCCGACCGAATTCCGGGAAAATGTTCAAAAAAAAAGTCTATAGAGAAAAAAAATTATAATTTTGCAACAATGTATAAGATATTATAGCATATTCCCGGATATTAATGATATCCGACTGATATCCGGTCAGACAGTAAAAAAGTTCCGGATAATACCGGATACTGGATACTTTCCGGATATCCGGTGTATCTCTAATATAAATATTAAAAAATACTTCATAATCAACGTACCGCATGGACTTCGGTATCTGGTATCTTGGCTGCGCAGTCGGGCATATTGTTCCGGCGTCATACAGGTACACTGAGGTTCCCTGGATCGGCTCGGTGAGGCCGGTGTCGACAACGGCTTTCGGCGTGTTTTGATCTTCTGCTTGTTCGGTGGCTCGAGCTTCAACGAGTAAGAAGAGGACGCTTTCCTTGAAATCTTGAACGATGGTGACTGTATGGAAAATTAACTAGTGACTGCAAATGACCTAAGAAGTCGAATGGGACTTGTATCGGACTTGTTGTGTGTCGCCCCTAAAGTATCTCCGCTCAACTTCCTTGCGCGCGACCCGGGAAGGAGAAAGGAAATAGGCGGAGAGACGCGCTGAGAGAGTGATAGCGAACAGGATTGTGGCGATGATGTATAATGTAACAAAATGCGTGTCTCAAGTGTAACATCACTAAACTTACGCAGCATTCTCTGAATTGCTTTGCGTCTATGGGAGACGTAAAGTTCAGCCCCCACGTGTCATTTGTCACTGTATCCTTCCAGTAAACAAAGCACTCCGATGCTTGGCCGATACGCGTACCTTAAACACAATTACGTCATATTAATTATTGCAAGATTTATTCGTATTAAACTCCATAACTCTTGCCACCATCATTGTCGCGATATTCTAAAAGTAAAGTCAGTTTGCGAAGATAGATACATCTTTGAAATACTTTTTTTTATCTTGTTGTTCTTCCTTCTATAAAGAATCGAGATTTAATTAGAGTATCTTAAAATACATGTTGTAATTATGGCTCACCTGGCTGGACCAACCGCACGTCTAGAATTTTATCGACCTGGCTATTGTACGCGGTGATATGGAAGACGCATTCCGGCGAGTCTTGGACGCAAGTGATGTTCACCGGGACCAAATCTTCGGACACTTGCTGCCATTTGCTCCCACCCCCGCTTGAGTTTACATGGAACACTTCGGCCCACAGCCTAAAAACTCTCGTCATTACATCGTGTATTACGCCACACATAATTTTTCAAACATCGATACACTTAAGGAAAGTTCTAAGGAAAAAAATAGTAGAGCAGACATGACACAAAAATGAGAAAAGAAACATGAGAATGGTCCGTATAATCCAGAGTATTCGATTTTTCACTATATATCTTCGTCGATAGTCGATACTACGTTGAAATTGCATAAAAATATTTCCGTATGACGTCGGTCGTTTTATTTTCAAACGGATAAAATAGAAATCATCACATGCGTCGGTGGAAAATCGCATATATATTACGTACATGCTACATCTGCGTTTACCGCGTAAACGTCGAGCTCTTTCTGCATTAAAATTACACGATCCGTGGATATTTATTTTTAATTCCGAAGAAACGATATCCATTGAATTTTGTACATCAAACCAGTGGACGAGAAGTAATGATACTAAAAATACTAACAGACATGCGAAGCATATGTGTACAGGTGAAGTGTATAAAAGTAGATAATATATACGTGAAAGTGTGCAATTGAGAAGTATAAAAATGTAAAAACAACGTGGCTAGGGAAAAAGTATTCAAGGCATAATTTTTTTTTTTTTTCAAATGAAATCCAGGCTAGTAGCACAAGACAAAAATAGCAGAAAAAGAACGATTACTTCTGTTATCGAAACGTAAAGCGCGGTTTTCTTAGTGCGTATTATTTCTCAAGCCCGTTCAGGAATATAAAAGGGAATATATCGAGATCGCACCAATATTACTTAAAGTTAATCAAGCGTATCGCGATCCGAATAAGAAAAACGAGCTATCGGCCGTGATGAATGGGCTATCAGCTCGAACAACCGGACAAAAAGCAAAAGAAAAAACAAAAGGAAGGTGAGGACCAAAGACGTAAGCATCGTCAAATAAGACAGCGAGAAGAAAGCGCAACGAGAGAGAGATAAAATTGGAAAAAAGGAATTTAATAAAGAAAATATGAGACAGTCTGGGTGACGTGAATAAAACGCGACGTCTGATGCGACGTTCAGCTGCAAAGGTATATAGCTTCTCACTGTGCTACGAAATAATATATCAAGTCCGGATCTTTGTATACTGCATTTTTTAATAAACGCTTCAGAGCGTTTGCTAAAATAAAACTAATAATTATTAGGATAACATTGCAATAAAATATATTAATTAAACTTAAAAAATTTAAATTAAGCTCTCGTGAAACTATTTTCTAAACAAAATGAATTTTTCTTAAATATTACGTACATTAGATTTCTCTATATTAACAGGAAAATAAATGTTTAATTGAAAATTCTAAAAAGAGATATCGGTACATTATATAAATGGAAACTCATTAATTTCGTGTAAACGTCACGATCTTATCGCGTGACTTTTTAATTGCTTAAATTATTGTTATCAGACAAATGTATCCATACAATTATAGCACTGTCTTTTTTAATAATTTATACATTTCATAAATTATTATCTATGCAAAAAAAAATTTTATTTTCATCACCCACATGTTTTATTCTCATGCTGTTAAGAAATATCAACAACGAAGCAAAAAAGATGGAAGGAGAGAAAAATAGAAAGAGAAGGAAGAAAAAAAGAAAGAGGAGATAGAGAGAGAAAGAGAGAGTCAGTATAATGCATACAGTCAAGGGGGTGTATGGTAATCATTGAAGAGAAAGAGTGGTAACATGGTCGAATGGAGAGTGATTGAATGGTTGAATGGTATGGTATGCGCACCTCTTCCTCTCTCTTAAGCTTCCGCACCTGAGCAAGTGGCCAGTGTCACCCCTGCGTCCTCCGCCGCCGCCCATCCCGCCCCTGGCACCAGCCTGCCATGGGCTGTCCTCGTAACGATACGTCTTTGATCTGATTAGGGGTGCGCAACTGCAGGAGAGCTTGTTGCCCATTCTAACTGCTCTTATTCCGGCTTAGATCCCGCCACCTGCCTGCCCCGCCACCACCACCACCACCACCACCACCGCTCTGCCTGCGTCACCACCACCCTGTACTCGTGATGCCCGTTCGTGTTTCCGGCTCGACACGCCTTAGCACGTATCCGCCCGTCCTGTCCTCCCCGTTCCTCAAGATATCCGGCCTGATCCTTCTGCGTCTATATATTTTTCCCTTTCTCTATCTCTCACGATTTCACCCCCTTCGATTCCTCTTTGACACACTTTCGCGGGGCTGGCTCGTACGGCTTGTCTCTGTCGACTTTTGGCACCGATTTCCACGACGCCGACCACGGTCGGCGGTTTGACGTTGCTTTTTTTTGCGCGGTTTGATCCTTGAATTGTGTGTATTATTGGGAAGCACTGTGTGTAATAGAGACAATCCCAGAGTTATCAGAGAGTGGAAGGAGGTATCTTTATTGTCACATCATTGCAGACATCGATAGTCATCAGCTTGTCCCTGGCATGATTGCTGCAAACAGACGCAAATCGATTAGCCGTGAGAAAAGTGTATTTCAAACAACACTATTAATTCGCAAACCATTTACTTTCGCATGCAAGAGAATTATTCGTCAATTATATTTTTGGAATATTATTCTTTTTTTGTTTTTATATGGTATTTGTTTATTTATTATACAATGCGGTATTTATTTTAATAAAACTATTTTAATAAAATACACACGTGTGATTCGATTTCATATTTTACTGTATTTGTGGTATTATTTGCATCTAGTAAATCAATAATGTATACATATATTGCTTCTCACATCTTTTACCTTTATTAAAAATAATGATTAACTAAACTAAAAATGAAACTGTAATATATAATAATATATTCATGAGTGTGGACGTAGTGATCGCATACAGCTCTATGTTATTATTCTAATTATTAATTTCTTTGCGATATACTTTGTAATTAATTTAACCTATTATTGCATAATTTATGACATAAAATAATAGGCAATAAACAAGTTTTCAAACTATTATAAAATCATACTAATATATCATGTGTTTCAATTTCTAGTTTCAAGTAGTAACTGACATTATAGTCAGACTAGCGATCCTCTTCACTTTTCTTACACATAATTCAATTTTTCACTAATTATTTACAAAAAAAAATGCAGCTTATTATTTAATAGTAATATTTATATATGTATATTTAAAGTAACAAATAATTTAAACTCTTTGTAAGCATTTAACTAATCGCATTTAATAACGACTTTGGTCAGACACAAACGTGAATTATTTACCAATTAAAAAATTATATCCATAAGAAGTATTGTTTCCAAAGAAGTAAATAGAATAATAAATTTCAAAAATTATTAGTCAAAATTATAAGCTTTCGTTTAGCTCAATACGTGAATAGATGCGTTTTAAGACAAGGCTGACCATATAGAGGTCTTAATCACTTAGAAATCAGACTTCGCCAATTCAATTTACATAAGTTGCAAATTCGTTCTCAAGTTTATTAACATATTAGCAATATTGAATTTTTCAGTAAACTAATTTATAACACCATGAATATCTATCAGCTTCAGAGATGCGTCGGGGATCAATTAAACTTCGGTAAACTAAACCCATCTCGGGTAAACTTTCGAAAGGATATAAGCTACCACTCGCCGTATTCATCCAGACTAAAATTTCTCGATGTTAAATAACTTTAGCAGCGTTTGCTCGGGTAGTATTTTTTTTTTTTTTTCATTTTCTCGCATTTCATTCACGTTTCTTGCGACGTATACATTCGCGACATGCCATCGATTATAGCGAGCACGATTTCATCGCAGCGTTCGGCCGTAGTCGTCAACGTCAGAGGGGAGGTCAACAACGCGAGGCATTGTGCAGATGTGTCGCGGATAATAAAAGGGGTAGCGCCACCGGAGGGAGCTCCTGTCGGCCACGCAATACATCATTTCTTCCGGGGATGCTCTCGACAATGCCGAAGTATCCTGGGCTCTCACAACGCTCATCCCGCAACATCCATCACGAAAGGATAGGGAATCCTCTGGATCTTCTGGAGCCGGATTAAAACATTCCTATTAGAGATATCAGTACAGTTCACAGTTATTTTCAACCGCGTTCTAAATATTACAAAAATGGCACGCGAATGATCGTACCAGTCGTTAAAGATACATCCAGCGATCGTTCATCGTTGTAACATTAATTTTCTTGATAATTTCAAATGTCAATACAGTTTCTAATAATTGTTACGATGGCTTTTTAACCCTCTAAGAAATAAATCTATAAATGTTGCGAATTTATAATGTTCAGTTTAAAATTTAATTTGGGGTAAATTCGAGATCTGTGCAAATTAGTTATACTTATAAGAACAGACGATGGAAAATGTATGTAGTATTGAACATTGAAATATAGTACTTTTACCCGCCAATAGAAAGCGTACTCGATATATATCAATAGTATAAATATCGATAGATTCTTCATTTATTTCAAGTTATTCTTTAACAAAAGTAGATTTAAAAAATGGTTTTTTCTTTAATTACAAGATGATGATATCCTTAGAGGGTTAACAACGAACAATATTCTATGAATAGTGGATGCTACCCCATACAGTACAAAACCTCAAAGGACATCCTAAAGATATCCTAAAGATGTCCAAAAGACGTCCGACATCCTAAGGATTGATGATCTCAAGACGTCCTTCGGATAAAGTGTGCCATGTAAAGATGGATTATGATATGTTAAATAAAATAGATTAGATAGATATAGTCCTTTTTCCATTAATTGGTCATCCACCTCTACAACCAACCAGACTCGATAAACTCGACACATTGTTTCCGCGCCTGGGGAGCCGAGCCGAAGGCGGAAAATTATTTTTAGACCGGCGGCTGTCGTTACCTAAGCTTTTTACATCATCGGGCCTCCGTCTGGGCAAAAGCGCGGATTCATGGGCGGCGCGTGTATGCCGCTTAATTGGACGAGAGACCCGCGATTAGAGAGAGGATAAATGTCAAACGATGCGTACACCCATGACCACCGGGTCTCAAAGGATTAATTATGGGCGACGGAGACGGCGGAAAATCACGGTTGTGTTTGCCGTCTGCAAAAATCACAACATTGCCGCCACTGCCACCGTCGTCATTATCGTCGTCGTCATAACCAGCATGCATAAACGGACTAAGAACGATATATCGGGATGTGTAGAAGAGGAGATTGAAGAACTCTGAATCATCAGGGGTTCGTCCGATAAATACGATTGGCGTGGGCGTAGTGTCGAATGAACGGTGGTAAGGAAACCTTAGTCGAGCCTGGGAGGGTCCCCTCGTCACCCGACACGAAAGTCGGAACACGAAAGGTATGTGTACCGTCTACGTAGACGTGGGTGTGAAGG
>NW_017257972.1:64024-73092 GCF_001594055.1 Mycetomoellerius zeteki
GATGCGGTTACACGTCGTCCGTGACTAAACATGAATGGCGGGTGCACGTTCGTGTTTCCCGTTTGCGTGAAGCCGGATCTCTATACCGTTGTGTGTCCAGGTAAGCCAGAAGATTATTCGTTTTTATTCTGTTCAGCCGCGTTTGACTGGTGGTCGTGCTACTTGCGACAGTTAAACTTATAAATTTTTAGTGGGAGAAGAAATATATAAAATAGAATATAAATAAAATATTAATATTAATAAAAAAATTAAGCTGTTAATATAGAGAGATTTATTGCGATGATTTAAAGTAATTTCAGAAAGTTCAAGTACTATAAGATATGCGTGATATAAATACATGGGACGTAATCACGTAAATAAATTTTATTACTCTTCGTAAGCTTAACCCTCCGTTTATAATTTGGATTTTTTTTTAGCACAAGCAAAATTTCATTCTTTTTCTCCTCAAATAAAGGAGAATGGAGTCCGGTTCTCCTTCTACTAAAATACTTTGTAATAATTTAATTATGTAATTGAGATGTTGAAAAGCAATCCTGAATTCCACATTTTTTAAAAGTCCAGAATAAAAATCCAGTAAAAAAAAACTTGGGCTAACAAAAAAAGACTTAGATTGCAGACGGAGAATTAAGATTAGCCTGTGCAATAGAAGTTTCCACCAATCAAACACGGTTAATTAGAATGAAGATAAGCAATTTTTCCTCTCTTATTCACTCAGAATTTTGATAGGCAATTTAATGCGAATGGCGTTCAGAGCGAAAAGAATTCATAGCGTGTTCACCGATATTAAAGTCAATCATCCATTTCGAGAAATGTAGAATGAGTTATACACTTTCCTTCCTAGGACTTACAAGAGAGAGAAGGATTAATACTTTGATAGCTTTTCATGGTTGTTATCATGATTATTATCGATTCATATAGCAGATACTTGCACGTGTTCAAATAACAAGGTCTTTCGGGATCAGAACTGTTTCTACCTATAACGATTTAATTACATTAGAATACGAAATTATATGAAATGCGGTTTTTTTTAAAGCATATTCACAATTTTCAAGTATATTCACGATTTCATCAATTTGAACAATTTCATCGCCAATTTAAAAAAAAGAATATTTACTTCTAGCATACGAAAAAAGCAGAAAGATTTTATATTTTTCAACAAAGATCGTCAGGATATTAAAATTATTTTGGCATATATTCACACGGAAAGAACGGTTGTTCTAAAGTATCTAAAAATTTAGTCAAATACAGATTTGAGAATAATTTTATTGAATCAAAATAATTACGCAGAAATCTCAAATATAATGAACAATGTTGCAAAAAATTTTGACACTCTAGCTTGAAAGTCTTATACATTGTTTTGATTGTTCAACAAAATCATTTTCAGACTTGTAGGTACCTCTAAATTTTTAGATGCTTCAACAAGATTATTATTTGTAATAAACTTATTGCGAAAAATAATGCCTCGGCCGGGAGTCGAACCCGGATCTCTTGCATGCGAGCGTCCTAAGCCTTTAGACCACCGAGACAAAGTTAAGTTGGGAAATTTGGGGGGATTATTAATATTTTCAGATTTGATTGCGTTGAAAGTCCGACAACCATATCGGCACGCAATTATAATTTCTGAAATTAATTCATTTTAATGAATTTATAATAGTTCAACATCTTAACGTTTTGACCGTTCTGGCGCTTCTTAATTTAAAGCATTTATGTTTAACGGTCTTTCAATCTTATTAAAGATTATTATTCTTTCGATTATTAATCGTGTATCAATAATCATTATTTAACATACAATATTATTCACTGATATTCCTTCCTCTCTCTCTTTCCAACAAAAAATGGGGATATACTTAAAACTAAATATTCCCGTCACTATACTGAAACGTAATACAGGACCACAAGAAGGTCATGGAGAATTTATGCACTTCCTCCACGACGCACGAAAAAGAAAATCAAGAGTAGAGCCAACGCCTTGACGACCCTTCGTGAGTTTTATCGACTCACGACTTTATCCGTGAACGTGTTACATGAACCGAGAATCTTTTCGGATAACCATAGAGAAGACGATCTAGCGAAACACATCGTGACACTCAATGAAGTTTGAAAACACCAAGAGATTAAGCATTTCCACTGATATTTACATTCGTCTTCGAGGTGTCCCACGATACTGATCGGAATCTTCACCAAATCGAACGAAACTCCTCACAAATGTGTTTAGAGAAGATCACAGAGGTTTCACGTCGTTTCTTCCTATAGGATCGCGGACGGAGAAGCGACGCGAGGTGAGCCAACGCCTTCGTATTTAGCCTCGTGATCATTATCGACTCGCAGAGCCTGATACCTGGGATACATGTCCTTAGGCAGATCCTTCCGGAACGACAATGTCAGCGACGAGGGATTAGATTATATGTCCAGCGGTATCCGGATCTCCTTGAGGGTGGAGGCTGCTCGCGGCTACGGCGGCAACGCCTCTTCTGTCACGTCAACGTTAGGTACGAGAAGTAAATAGGTAGATATGCGAAGAGAGAAAGAGAAAGAGAGAGAGAGAGAGAGAGAGAGAGAGAGAGAGAGAAAGAGATAGCGAGAGAGAACGGGTCACGGTTAGAGATACACGTCGCTCCCTCGTCGCGAAGCGGTCACGGGGAGACGCGGAAAGCGGAAGCGGGAGCGGACGGAGAGGTGCGACTCCGCCTAGTCGCGCGCGCGAGAGTCACCTCACCCTGGGTAAACACACTGCGGGATGCACCACTACCACCACCACTACTATCACCACCAACGGCACCACTACCCACCACTACTACCAGAGCGGCACCGGTGTACGTACGATCAACGCCCCGCGCCACCCACCACCTTACCGAAGGGAGAGAACGTCTCTCCTGTGTTTCCTGCCTCCGTCGTATTTCCGTCTGATCCCTTTCTTTCGATGTCTCTAATTATCTATCTATCTATTTCTCTTTTTGCATTTTTCTCTTTGTCTCTCTCTCTCTCTCTCTCTCTCTCACTCTTCTGTCTTTCTATTTATCTACTACACCCTTATCCTTCACTTGTCCGCGTGACGATGACTCACACTCACCCACACGGCGACGCTTCCTTCTCGGCTACCTGAACACCCGGTTGAACAGACCGCTCCCGAGAGAGGAGCCCTGGCCTGGTGCCACGAGCTAGAGTCCTTTCGCAATGACACACCACCGCGGCGAGGAAAGACAAACGGAGAACAGTTCGAGAGGGATGCTGAAAGCGCCGTGCGCGACAGTCGGAGAGAAGGTCGTGGGCGGCGGGGTCGGGGTTACGTGGTCCCCGCGGTAGCCTGAGGGAAGGGGAGAGACGGTCTGAAGGAGAAACTGGGATGAGGACGGTATCCACCCTATTTTCAGAGGGAGAGGGAAAGAAAGAGAGTAAGAAATAGGGAGACAGATAGAGGGAGAGGGATGATTGTCGCGAAACCCACCGGGACAAGACGCGACGAACGATCAGAGAAAGAAGCTACCCGGGTGCCGCTCCCGAAGGCACCCCGTCACAGTTGTTGTCGCTGTAGTCGCTACTGCTGCTGCCGCTACCTCGTCGCTCGCTGACTCGTTCTCCCCCTCGCTGCCGTGGCTGGCGACGGGTCTCACCGTGCGATCACGCTTTCGCGGGAAATCCTCGCAGACGACGTAGCCATGGATACTGCAGGATCCGGCAGGGAGAGGCGACTGCCCCGTCGCGCGCGCACCCCTGTTCACCACCCGCCCGCTTGTCCCCGCTGCGCGCCACCACCCTCAGCGCCAATCCCTCCTGCCTCCGCCGCGATGCGCGCCTCACGGCCGAAAATGTCAATATCCTCTCTTGCGCTGCGCCCGCGATGTCTCCCCTCCTCGCGTGACCACCCACCCCCGTCGCGCCATAATGTGCCGCGCCGGTGCGCCCCACTACACGCGCCCTCCGTATGCCGCTCCCGTCGCTCTCATCTTCCACCAACCCCCTTTTCACAACTCCATCTCGATCCGCTTCCTCCTTCTCTCCGTTCTCCTTCATAGTAGTACCCCTCAACGATTCCGTCTCTCTTTCTCTCTCTCACTTCCTCTCTCTTTCACGTCGCCGAGACCACCCCTTACCAACTCAGGGGTGAAACTGTAATCGAGAGAACCCTTAAGTTGTTGTTATGTAGAAACGAACTTAATAACGGGAATTACTTCGGGAACAAGAAAATATCTCGTCGTATATAAACGTTCATTACTAATTTGAGGTATACTTTGATTTATCGCGGTTTATATTGCGAGAGTTTCTCTATTTCGTGCGTATCCCCCGGCTTAAGCACGATCCTGCGATTCGTGCCCTTTCGCATCGTCGCTTTCGCCGCGCTCGCTCGCTCTGTTTCCCTTCGCCGTCAAGATCTCGTAACCGTTTTCCGTTTTTTTTCCCTCGGGGCGAGAAACGAGTCATGGAGAAAGGATAGTCTCTCCTAGGGACTTGTTCTTCTCCTATCTTACTCATGAAAATACTTTTAGTTATCTTTCCATCCTAATAAACGCGCATGGATCTCTATCGATCGATTCCACGTTTTCCGCTTACCATATAACCACGCAGGGAATGAGATCGGCGTTCCTCACCCTCGTAGCTGTCAAGCCGACGCTTGACGAGTAACCATAGCGATCGGCGATCGATACGAGACACGCGCGCACCAACTATCCGGAGAGAATTCTTTTGTATCCATAGAATCATCCTGCAATTTTACTTCACCGTCTAATTGCCTAATGCCAATGCAATCTCACGTGCGATTTGGTGAGTGCATCTTATTTTTCCACTACAACGAATGAAGATGTCTATAATTATAATAACTATCTAATAATAACTTGATTTGCATTTTGTGTACAAAGAACCGAATGGAATATTTATTGCGTTCTAATAAATAATTGTATTTTCTTTCTTACTATCTAATTGTCTTTTCTTTATTCTTCACTTGATGATCACAACAAGCAAATAGTAGCAATGAAGGTACTCGTACATCTGTAGCAAAGCGCATCACGTCTGACCAGAAACGTACCACTTCCACTTGCAGATCAACTTGAAGTTTCTCAACTTGGGAATGGTTTCTATAAGAAACTTTTTATTTTTAGATCGATAGAAACTACAAAATGTAAAGTTATTTTAAATCATATAAACTAAACATAAATATATATAACTATAAATTATATAAACTTCAAATAAATTTATCAATATCGTTATATTGGAAAGGAAAATTTCTACAATTATGATTATTGATTTCAATGCGACAGGCGTTCGCTACATCGATAAAATAATATATTGATTTTCATTTGCTGATTTATTCTACGTCACAACGCTGCTCTACTTGTGATAATAAGATTTTCTATCGTTATTCTATTTCAAGAAAATGAACAGAGAATATTATACATATATGTAAGATTTTCACGAGAAAGGAATCATAAGAGAAGCAAACCATATAGAAAATCCTTCTTCAGGATGTCCAGCGATATCTGACTAATCAATTTAAAGATAATTCTAGAATATTTCAGGAAAAAATTCTGGTTTTTCTAAATTAATTTTCACTAATTAATCAATTTTTATTAATTCGCACAATATTATAATATATATGTTTTGTATTTATATAAGTTAGTATTTTATATGATTAATTAATTAGAAGGCAAACAAATTTCGAACAATATTATTTAATGATTTATAAGTAATATCGAACGAACATTTAACGCACAAATGACTGTAGTTTCTTTACGATATTCTATTTTAGAATTGTAGATATTAAATCCAAGTTTTTTATTAGTAACTTGCCTTATTACATTTTTAAGGAAGGACTTATACTCAAACACAATTTTTCCTAACTTATTACAATTAAACATCAACTTATAAAATTATTAATTTGTCGGCGCTTCATTAAATTTTTAATCTGATATTCGCATTTGCTTTTAAAGCTTTATCTAAAATCATCATGAAATTCATCCTTACCGATATAATCTTGAAATAAAAAAAATTTAATATATAAAAGAACTTGGTGCCGCTAACAAACTTGACTTGGTCAAGTACTCAACTATATTCGAATTGAATTTTCACAAATTTTAGGTATATTTGGCGGAATCTGTGACTACAAATTATATGTATATCAATATTCACAAACTATAAATTTATACAAGTGATTTCATTGTCGTGAGAAAAAGATTTACTATATTTCAGAAAAATTTTATACTTGGAACCTTCATAACGTGGCTAAAAAGTATGATATTAAAAAGCGAATTGCAACTTTTTAGGGAAAAATATATTCATGATTTCAGAATTTCAAGACAACGTCAACTTTTTTTACAAAAAAAGTTAAATATCGCAAAAGTATGGCAAAAATATGGCAAAAAAGACATTTTTATACATTAAATCTTCTTAACTACTTCAAACCGAACGTGTCAGTGAAATTTAACTTGTGGCAACATTTTCAGCATTCAAAAATCTATAACAGACACTTTGTCTGGTTCCAAGTAATTAAAAAGAAACATTTTTTGTAAACTATTGTAATATTTTATTACATGTCCCTTGATACTACACTTTTAATACAAATAAAAAGTATTGACATAAATGTTTATTTCAATAACTGTGATAATCAACGTTGGAGTAATCATACAATAAAAAGTTAAGAAACATTTTCGAATTTTATAGTTTGTACAACTTTTTATTGTTTTATATTCTAGTCAAAGTGGGTAAGACATATTAATCTTAATCTGATTGTTTGACAATAGAAATCGAATTGGTAGAAACTAAACTATGTGACTCTTAACTGGAAGTTTCAGTAGATACGTGAATGTTTACCTTTTAGTGAGACGTTATATGTTTCAATTTTTCACCTTCTCTTTCTCCTTTCATCATCCTTCTCTAAACAGTTTCACCGAACAGTTTTCTTGGCATAATCGGTATGTAATATTTAGTAACACATCGTGGTACCGAGCGAATATAATGGCAGTTGGTGGAGATGAATCACGTAATTGGATATGGGAACATTTTAGTGCATTGCCCAAATCTACAGTAAAGTGCAAACATTGTGTCAAGATATATAAATATAAACCAAGAATAATGTGGATAATACATTTATATCATAAACATAAAATATTTGATAAAGAAGAAAAATTAAGATGGGAAAATGACGACAACCCGATATGGAAACATTTCAAAAAAGCAGATTTATATGTCGCACAATGTGCATTATGCAAATATACAACTCATAATGTGTATATACCACAATTAAAGGTGCATCTAAGAAATAGACATTTACAAGAAATAATAACTAAGATGCAAATAAGCATTACAGAAAATACGTTGTCCGAAAATTTTACAATCACCGAGCCATATGACGTAAACTGCAATTCTTGCCATTATGTTAGGGATATATTATTAATTGATGTATTTGACTTAATAATACACTTTCACGATCATAAAGATTCCTAGAATTTAAGCTCTTAAAAGAATTGATCTTTAAAAGACAGAACAAATTGACAAAATGCTAAAACTCAAGAAGGTCAACAGAGGTAAATGTTATTAAGTAATATTTTATATTTTGAGTTTTTAGTATGTTCTGTTATATATACAATTATATATTCAATTATAATATACATATATAACAAAATTATGTATATTTTATATTTATAAGTATAAAGCTATACAAATTTATTATAAATTTTCATATTTGTTATATCTTTAACGTATATCTTTAGTGATATAATTAATCATAATGAACAATATATTTCAGACAAACCTATATCAAATTTTAAAGATATTGAAACGGATAGAATGATACAATCCGTAGAAAATGCGAATACAAGTTCTTATCATAAAAGTACAAATATGCAATCTTCTCAAAATTACAACAGAGGTAAATGTTATTAATATTAATTTGTTTTATATTTCTGGATTAATATGTATGTATAATTAATCTGTATGACTGGTATGTATCATCAGTATAACAAAATTAAACATTTAATATTAATGAATACAGATTATTTACATTTGAGAGCAATACTTTACTCATACGTTATTAATTTTAGTATTACATAAAATTATTTAAACAAATGTATATTAAGTTTTATTAATTCAAATATGCTATCATCTATATCTTATATAACATCGATATGATCAGTGATTGATAAATATCTTCACATATGAGTAGTTGCGCAAGTATTATGAAATTTAAATGACGGCTGAGCTTGGACATTATTTCTAAGAAATATAATGATTAATAAGAATATTAATTTAGATTTAATAATCAAATATATATAAAATATAAATTTAACATAAATACACGCAGAAAATATAAATAATCTTATTATTTTCTTTACAGTGACATTTTTTCAATATCTTAATTACTGTGTTTATATTTAGGCTTAATTATAACAATAAAGAAGGATCTAGATCCCTTGACAAAGTTTGAACCATATTATATGAAATGTTAGTAATAATAATGATGTTAACATGGATATTCGAATATATGTTTATTATAGATTTCGAATATAAGTAGCCGCACATGACGAGTAATTACCTGCTTTGTACCTCAACATAAAGCAGTTTTACAATTATAGCATCAACTTTCTTACGAATAAATAATTAATCAATTGGTTTATTAATTACTTATCTACTAATGATGTGACTAAGGTCTGATTCCTTTTTAGTATACAGGGTGTTTCCAAATTAAATGGCAAAACTTCGGGAGCGTGTAGAGGAGTAAAAAACTAAGAAAAAAAGTCCTATAGACATATGCTCCTTTTTGCTTTGTTTCGCAGGAAATCACGAAAAAAGAAAAAAATATATTTAATTTATTATTTTAATTATTTTATTTATAAACTTTTTAATGAAGATTTTGTTCGAAATGTGCACCTCTTGCAGCAATACAAGCATTGCATCTGTCAAACACGGCTCTTGTAGCAGCCAGGCACTGTTCTTGCGATATTCTGTTCGCTGCAGCTACGATACGATTTCTCAAATGTTGCTCTGATTGAATAGGCGAAGAATAAACTTCTTGCTTCAGAGTACCCCATGCATAGAAATCTAATGGCGTTAAGTCGGGCGAACGAGTTGCCCAATGTACT
>NW_017257972.1:73946-79492 GCF_001594055.1 Mycetomoellerius zeteki
AAAACGAGCATATGTCTATAGGACTTTTTTTCTTAGTTTTTTACTCCTCTACACGCTCCCGAAGTTTTGCCATTTAATTTGGAAACACCCTGTATATCAATTCATTTTTATATTTTGTATGACCTCTTATGTAATCTATGCGGATGTAAACTCGGGAAAAAATGTTATTATATATAATATTCTTGAGGCTTTCACGGGTGTTACCTGTGTGACAATCTTGCGTGATACTCAGGCTGCTCCTCGCCCTGATGAAGAATATATAATATAATTACATATGAAACATTTTTTTCCGGGAAGATATAATACGTATATGTATATATATATACATATTAAAGATGTAAATATCATGATATTGCGGATAATATCCTGAAATTATATTTAGCTGAAATTATTCAAAGTAATTATTGTCGGATTATTCAGCTGTTCAATAAATGATACTTAAATTATGCAAATAAATTATTTGGATAATTCAAGTATCAGTACTTTATTGTTAAAATTTGATTCATTTATTTATAACTTTAAATGTGCGTAATTTTTATTTTATGTAAAATTAATTACTATCTTGTTTTGAGAAGTATTCTTTTAACTTACTAAAATTAATTGTAATGTATTTATAAAATTTTGTTTGAAATTTGAATTAATGTATTCGTATTTGTTCCAAAGTTGATGTATAATTAGAATGTAATGATTAACGCAACATGAACGCATTTTAATTAAGAAGATGATATTAAGAAAATAATTTTTATATATTTAATCCATAATTAATCAGAAATACATAACATCTTATTACAGCATATAATTTATTTATTTAACTTTTCTTTCGTTTATTTCTTATCTATATCAGCACTAAACGTTTTTGAAAAAAATTAGTTTAATAATATTTTATGAATTACCAGAAATTTTAAAATTTGATTTGTTTTTACATTGCAATTGGGCTATTATTTATTTTTCTATTTTAATTTAAGAAATGTAACTTACAAATAAGCATTTAATGTTTTTCGCGGTATTGTTGCACTAGAAATAAACATATGATACAAATTAAATGTATAACTTTAATGATAATTAATTATAATTAATACTTTTAAAAAAACAATAAATTTGAAATTAATATGCTAAATATGTTAATATGCTAATGTCAAGAGATAATGTCAAATATCAAGAGATATGATAGTATTTCGTACACCAAGTGTAGCGCGAAACCGCCCTGTGTCTTTACGAGAGTCGGCGAGTTGCGAGTACTCGAGATTGTCGGATCTCTCGATAAATGGCTGAATTGATCACCTTCTGAGTAAACTCAATCAACAACTTGGGTTTAAATTATGTAATAAAAGTATTTTTACTTTCTACGTATATTTGATATTTACTAACGGAAATATCGCGATGTGAAATGCGAAATGTTAAATTTTTAAGATACATCATCATCATCACCCTCAGAAAAAATTTTAATATATAAAAAAATCTTGACACCGCTAGCAAACTTGGCTTGGTCTACAGTGTTTCTAGGCAAAGTGGAGACATGAGCCGGAAGACGTTTCAGTCTTACCGGAAAGGTCAATTAAAGTTACTCGATTTTTAAAGTACCGCAATTGATTTCAGAAATATCGCGATAAAATGGTCGAAGAGACCACAGTACACGATTTCAAACATGTTGGTTGGTGGTTCATTTTTTAAACTGTACTTACATGTTCTTTCGTCCACTTCGTGCACTAAACTCCTACGACAAATAAACCCGTATTAAACTAAAGAATACATAAATTAATCATTCGTACATATTTTTTTTTTGTTTATAAGTAAACTAATTACAATTAAAAAACATTGATTTACATATTTGATGGCCTCATTTTCACAAATAAAGTGCGTGTAAGAAATGCATAAATTCGAAATGGCCGCGTTTCGCGTCAAAATGGATGGGGGTTTGCGGTATTTTATAAATCCAGTGGCTTTAGCGACATTCATGTGGAAGAAGACAGGTGAGACAAGACATTAAAAGTTTGTTCGCGTTGCAATCTCCAACATGTTCCTACCATAGCTCCTACTCACTCTATCAAGCGTGTTGGAGTAAGTAGAAGCTATGGTAGGAGCATATTGGAACATGTTGGAGCATGCGACGCGAACAAACCTCTTGTGATTACAAATGAATTCCTAACCTGCAATGTTTGGTACAGTACAGTATCGTCCTCGTGAAAGAGATGCTGCAGAAGGCGATTTTAAGATTAAAGTGCACCCTTCGAACGGTGCACCTTCGCTCTTTGTCGAAGCTGTCAACCAACTTAAAGGAGAATCTGGACAGGATGCAAGCTTGGCAGATACATTCGTATAACGGCCTGGAGGATCTGCGACTCTCTAACGTTAGGATGCCAGTGATAACGAATCCCACTGACGTCCTGGTGAAGATCGAAGCCGCTAGCGTAAATCCCATCGATGTTGCGATGACGGGTATTCTATTGCTGCTCCATTGTACATGTATCTTCAATCTTGAAAGTAGCATGCAAAATGTGAAATGACATATATAATTGAATATCAAATGTTACTGCCTGTAACTCTAATTGCTAGTTTCAATATTGATAATAATATACTAGCATCAATTGTCCTTATTTAACTTTGATAAATAACAAGAATTCTAAGAGCATGAATTATAGCCACAGTCTAAGAATTACAATAAAAAAGGTAAACTTTGTTGTAGATGGCTATGGTAATACTTTCCTAAATGTCCTACGCAAAACCAAGAGTTTGTCCTTTAGAACATTGGGAGAATTGGATTTGCCATTGACATTAGGTAGAGACTTCACAGGGATAGTTGTATCAAAAGGATACAATGTAGGAGATAGACTTGAGATTGGCAAGGAAGTTTGGGGAGTGATTCCAGTTGAACAACAGGGTTGTCATGCAAATTATGTTATTATTGACAGTAGTTTGGTAAGACATGTTTCAGTTTTAATATATTAAATATTTGATAAGCCAATATATGACTTGCGATCATCACGATAATTATTTTTCTTGTAAGGTAAATCCACGTCCTCGGAAACTGTCTTATATTGAAGCTGCAAGTATCTTGTACGCTGGACTGACTGCTTGGTCTGCACTATGGATCACAGGAGGGCTATTTTACAAAACGGCGATAGCTGTGAAGAGGAACAAACCTGTCCTGGTCATTGGAGGCTCGGGAGGAGTCGGCACTTTAGCTATACAGCTACTGAAAGCTTGGGATATGCATGTAAATATTTAATCATATATATTGAAGTCTGCAGGATATAAAGCATTAAATTTGTTTAGGTAATTAGCACATGCAGTAGTGACGCTGTAGAGATGCTACAGAATTTAGATACTGATGTTGTCATTGATTATAAGAAAGACGGTGCCGATGCAGAAATTATTTCGGAAGGACCGTAAGTGACTTTGTATATAAATTGAAATGCAATGTGTGTAATAAATGCAATATATTGTTCGTTTGCTATAACTAAAAATTGTCATTTTTAGATTGGAATTATTTACAGAAAAAGAACGGAAATATAAAGAAAAAAAGAAAGAATATATTTTATAAGAACACACTTTTATTCTTCTACAATTGACTATTATACCAAAATTTTATTTATTAAAATGAGCATTATGTGTACAACTATCATATTTGCAGATATGACATAATATTAGACTGTGCCAAAATGGGGCCAGAATATGTCAGAATGAAAGGATATCCACACGATACTTACATAGCATTAAACTCGCCACTGTTAAACAATTTTGATCATCATGGGCTAATTATGGGAATGGTGAAAAATCTCGGAGATCTTCTAAAATTTAATATTCCAAAGGCAGAAAATAAAAGTTGTGTTAAGTGGGGATTTTTTATACCTTCCCAAACAGGAATTAACGTTCTCCAAAAGCTTGTAGAAAACGAAGAGGTATGTTCAGAAATTCCTGAGTTTTATTGTACTAAAAATTCTTTAATTTGTATTTTCTATTCTGTGGTTCGCAGATCGTACCTGTCGTTCAACAGGTATATTCTTTTCAAGATTTGCCACAGGCATACGAGAGAATGAGGCAAGGACACTTAAGAGGCAAACTAGTCATTGACATGAGATAGTAAATTAAATTAAATATATCAATATCTATATAAAATTAATATATTTGTTATAATTACGATTTAATAACAATAAATATAATTATTTTACATAATTTCTACAGTTTTTGTTATATTTTTCACATCCTGTATATCGTTACCAAAAACCTTTTCTGTAACTTCCATCCAACAGCTTGTTGCAAGTTCCGTGGCCCTTTCTGCACCTTCTTTCAAAACCTCATCCAAATAGGCAGGTTCTCTGGTTAATCTTAATATATCTTTACGAATTGGGGATAATTTTTCTATCACTATATCCGCTAATTTCAATTTATATCTATAAAAAATCAAAGTAAGCCATAATAATATTCATTGAACTTATTTATGAAAGTTTCCAAAAGTAATCATTTATATATATATATTTTTCTATATATATATTTAAAAATATAGTTTTAAAGGATTGGAAAAAACCCAATTTTTCCATGGATTTTTTCAGTTTTTTTCCCAAGGGTAGAAAAATTCATTTTGAAAAAATTCACATGTGCTAGAGTTAAAAATTTGTCTACTTAAGCTTTGCCATATACTAAAGAAAGATTAGATTAGGTTTTACTATAAAAATGGAAGGATAACTAAAAAATTTTAATAAAAATAATGCTACATAATTTCATAGATCGCATTAATTTTATAAAGGAACTTAGAAGTTACTTATTATGTCTTTTACATAGCAAAAACAGCAATTTTTCGGAAAAATCGAAATTTTTCCGGTTTTTTTCCAGCAATTTGAAAAAAGTGACTTTTTTAAAACTATATTTTTTTAAAACTATTTTTAAAAATAAGATATGATGCTTGTTAAGTACTTACTGTCCTGTATTTAAATCTACAGCTTCCTCACATATTTCCTCCGGCGTCTGCCCAGTGAACAAAGAGTGTATATTAATTAAATTAGCTATTCCTGGCCGTTTTTCTGGGTCATAAGTCACTTCGGATGTAAAATCAGTCACAGCTTTTTTCACTTTCTCTAACAGTATGTCTGGTTCATCCAAGAGATTTAACCTGGACTTAGAATTTGTGTGTGATTTTGACATTTTTTTCGTGGGATCACGTAGAGACTTGATTCTCTGGCTCGGACCATCTTAAAGTATATAAATTTTAATTGTTATTGGAAATGTTTTCAAAATTAAAATTGATAAGATAAAATACTGGTTTAAAAACTTGCCACTAATAAGAGTATGTGGTACCGGAAAGGTTTGTCCGAACTCCCTGTTAAAAATCTGTACTAAGTCTTGTGCCAATTGAATATGTTGAGCTTGATCTTGCCCGACTGGAACATGCGTTGCTCTAAAAGAAAAATTTTCATCATATAAATGTTACTTTTATTGCATTATATTAAGATTATAGAATAATTTTTAATTATATCAATACTTCAGAAGACCAATTTAATAAACCCTAAAATAAACATTGATCTATTACATTATATATATATATATATATA
>NW_017257972.1:80206-86203 GCF_001594055.1 Mycetomoellerius zeteki
GGTCTCAGGATGATTGTCAAAATGTTGTAAAATACGATTCCCTGCCTGCAAATCTCTTCGTAACGCTGCTTGAAATCGGTTGTTTTCTTGTCGAATTGAAAATGTTCCAGTCTCTCGCAATCTATTAAATGTCAACATAAACACTCTTCGGTTTGGCACTCTTCTGTTTGGAAATCGTCGTGCATATTCTCGCACCGCCTTTAAAGCATTACCGTTGCAGAAACCGTATACAAAAACCATATCAGCATATTCACTATTAGAATACGTACGCGGCATATTGCAAAAGACAAAATTCATCTACTGTTAAAGGCTTTCAAAGAGCGACTGACAAATTCATAACAGAAAGTGGAAAATGTAATCAAATATGTCGGTGTTAGATATGGCAAGAAATGTAAACATTTTTTTTCGATTTCTCTGAAACGGAGCAAAAACGAGCATATGTCTATAGGACTTTTTTTCTTAGTTTTTTACTCCTCTACACGCTCCCGAAGTTTTGCCATTTAATTTGGAAACACCCTGTATATATATTCATGTTTCCAATTCTAGATTTATTCCCTTATTTTTTTATCTTGTTTTAAGAGACATAATCAACTCCCTGAAGTACTGACATACAATTAACAATTACCTAATATATCTAATGTCAAGATACTTGCTTATATAATAATATATCAGCTGCCTGTAGAACAGGATAGATGTACAAGCCTAGAGGTATATTCTTTAAGGATTCGCTTTTCTCCTTGAATTGTGGTAGATGCGCTAGCCTTGCCATAGTAGTGATACTACCTAAGATCCAACACAGTTCCGCGTGCATGGATACTTTGGATTGTTGGAACAAAATACTCCTTTTATAGTCTATGCCACATGCTATCAGTGTCGCGGTCATTAGCAGGATATTTTCCCTCAATTTTTTGGGATTCTACAAATTGTGTATTGTCAGCAGATAATAATGTCAGAGTATAGGAACTTAATCTGCCATTATTTTACTTGCGGCAAAGTAATAGAATGCAGATCTGCTATGCTGCACAGAAATGCTTCGCCAGAGTTCTGTAATTCTACCCATCTTTGAATGGCACCGAAATAATTTCCTAAATGCACGCTTCCTGTAGGCTGAATTCCAGAGAATATTCTCTTTGGATATTTAATCTGCGTTATCTGCAAAATAAAAAAATATGTAATGAATGTAAAAATTGCTAACCAATTTGATTAAATAATTAACATAATGAATAAAACTTTCCATAAAATGTAATAATAATCCTTAAAGCGTTTTATAAACACGTTCATAATTGATTAAATACTAAATCTACCTACTTCAAAACAATTCTGTTTCAGATATAAAGAGAGGTTAGAAACATGATCACACCTGATTGCTACATTCTCTAAGTCCCTCGGATTTTGTTGCGCAAGTTCTTTCCGAACGAGCAGCAGCTCGCAATATTTTCAGCATATTTTAAATAAATATCGTCTTTATTTATTAATAAATGAGGATCTCCCGATTATGAGGTTAAGATCTCGCGATCAACGACGAGCAACAGTGAATAGGTTGCCTACACTGTATTACAGATATTCTTTATAAAGTCCAAGACACAATGCGAGGAATAGTGATAACGATAGGAATAACACGATTTCAACCTATCAGAAACTGTGTATTCCGATACATCCGATTTCTGATAGGTTGAAGTCATGTTCCTATCGCTATCGCTATTCCCTCGCATTGGCTGCGTTCGGAAAGTTCTCTCGGATACCTCTGGTGCCTCGAGTTCATCATCCGTCCTTGTTTAACATTTAATGTTAAACAAGGACGGATCCGAGCGAGTTTCCGAACGCAGTCAATTGTGTCTTGGACTTAACTGTATTTTTTATATCTTCCTCTTTCCTCTTTTCTATCCAATGTTTAATTATTTATTTCATTTTAGGTGTAGAAAATATAATACAGAATAGTCACAAAGAACATAACTTTATTACGGTCTAATAATAATAAATTGATATATAAAAAACTGTGTGCATTGCAGAAAGCACAAGTGAAAATTAGTCGTTGCGTCACTCTTGTCAAAAGCTTCAGCCAATCACAAACGGTCTTTCAAATTTCGAATTTTCGAAATCCATGCGCAATTAATCATACGCATTTAACAAACACTTTGGAAAGAACTTTATTCCAACAATCGTACGTTTGCAAAAAGCAAAAGCTGGTTTCTACTTTCCAGCAAACTACGAGGGATAATAAAGCAGAACATTTCGAGAATCATAATAATAAAAAAAAAAGGTAAAATATGCATATTAAACGGACACCGCGCCGATGACATATGTTATCAAAATCATGATTCTGAGTAACTTTACCTTAATTAAGTGGCTGTCTCTTTTTTGTTACTAGCGCAATTAATGAATTACAATATATTACTTATATTGTTATTTTATCTCATATTAATTAGATTAATCGGTCTTCAGTAAATTTATAAAAATACAAATAACATTCTCTCTTTATTTCATATAAATTTCGTATTCCATTGCAGAACGATTTGATTTTCTATATCGTCTGATAAAAGCTACAATTATGGTCTCCACCGTGAAAATCTTCAACGTCACTATACCTCCAAAGGACGGTCTCTGCTGCATGATCTGCAAGATCATGAATTCCGAGAACGATCCCTTAGTCGTCCACTCCAATTATTGCAGAAACAAGCTTAAATGCGGGTATGTATCGATTATCACTATCGTCGTGGCGCATCGTTCCATCAACTCCGTTGACACATTTTGCGGATTAAGGCCAAAGTTCTGGAAGTTAATACTTGGATTCGATGAGTAGCGTCGATTTTCAAAAGAAAACGTTGATTTTTCAGGCAATTTCTTCAAGAAACTCCTCAGGCGATGGCTGCTCCGATAACTAATCGGAAATTACTCGAGCTCGGTAATTCTCTGTACGTTATCGTCGCAAAGGATTTTTTGGAAAGCTATACCTTTCGGGATCATTGCCACGCCCTTAACATACAGATGGTACGTGTTCGCAGAGACCGTACACTTTAAAAAAATATATGGGTGTGGATTATGCGGGGTTTGCATAATTCTTATCTTGTTCATCATACAGCACATTTAATTTTATTCCACAGATCTTTTTGGGAACGTTCTTAGGACATTGGGACGTACTTTGAACGTTCTGCAAAACGTCCCTTGGAAATGTGTACTATACGAGCATGTTAATAATATAAACACCAGTATAGTGTGGATTTAACGACATGGATATGAATTCACTCTAGCGAAAATAAAAATTAAAGCGTAAATCGAATAAGGGGAGAGTAAAGAAAAGCGTAAACAAAACCTTTCTGCTACTCTCCTCTTACATTCGACATTACACTCCAATTTTTATTTTCACCAGAGCAACACCGTGACCATACAACGCAAATATCCTAAAGACGTCCAAATTAAAAAACGATTCATTTTCTTTCAGTGTCCAAAGAACATTCCCAGGATATCTGTCGGATAAAGTGTGTCGAACAAATGTTGTATTGGAGTGTTTCAAATTCATGGCGTTAAATCCATTCTATGTTGGCGTTTATGTATTAGGTATCGCGGAAAGTTCGCGTCATTTTTTCAAGAGATGTTTATAGAGGAAGAAACGACACGAACTTCCCGCGGTATCTAATATATCAATCTCAACACAATGAGAATTACATTTAACACTCATATATTAATCTACATGGTGTTTATATTAACATCAAGACGGTGGAAATTATATTTAATACTCCTGGTGTTATCCACATCCGTATTTTTTAGAATATAATTTTACTCTTTTTCCGAAATTAAAGCTGTTCGTTGATATCGTCATGCGAATGTTGTAGGTGGATTTACTCGATCCCTTTCCGAATTACGTTTACAAGATGTGTCTACTTTACACAGTGGAATATAGGCTAGCACCTCAGTGGAACAAAGTCGGGTTGTACCTCGTCGAGGGACGAGATTTTCTCAGCTCAACGGGAAATGTCAACGCGGTCACGTTGAATATCAAAGATATCCGCGGTATAATCACTGATTTTACAGATAACATCACTAGATGCCGCATAAATTTTTACATATATACAGAAGTTCCTTTAGCATAAAGAAAAATTTACCCCTTAAAACCTTTAAAGTGAATTGTCGCTCTGAAAAAAAAATCTCACTCTGGAAGATTGAAAATTCAATCACTCTTTTTCAAGGCTGGCAATTTTCACTTTTTAGAGTGACATTCTACTCCAAAGAATTTAAAGAGTAAATTAGTTGTAAAAGAATAATTTAAACTATCTAGATAGATAATTGTAAAAAGATAAATGTTGTAGATAACAGCGCTCAATTTCATGTGGAGGCTTTAAACCTCAAAATACCATTCCTAAGATTAAATACCGTACATCCCTTGCAACATGATTTGCAACCACCAGTACGTGTTCTACCAAGGTAAGAGATAATTTTGAGAGAAAGTTTTGTTATTATTAATATAAATTATAAATTTGAATTTTCATATAAATTATGAAAATTCTGCATCAGTTCTTACACTACAATTAATCATATAAATGTAGTTATTGCATGATAGTAATTCCATAAATACTTATTCGTAGTTTGAAAATGGCAACCGTGTTGACCATATCGAAAGAAATTAAGAAAAAGCACTTGTTCAAGAATTACGAGGATATGCGCGCATATTGGAAAAATATGGTGAGAATTCATTTATAACTTATTAAAACTAATATTGCTCAAACTCACACACACACACACACATACAATTTTATAGATTTTGTATCATATATTATTCTTGCTAAAAGATTTTGTATCATATATTATTCTTGCTAAAATAAAAATTAATTAGGTATGCACAGACTAATTGATTCTTCGGAAATAAATTCGATACGATTATTTTTTAATATTATTAATTACCAAATATAATTATGAACAATATCAATTGCAATAATTATTTTCTGTGTTTTAGTACGGCTACATATTGCCAGATCACAAGGAAGGACTCTTATTTTACAATATCGAATTCTTCTACTTCAAGTCGTGCGTTTACTTATATCCCGAAACGTGCTTAACCTCAGGACCTCTAAAAATTCTTCCGCCTACGATGGATCCGATATCCAGAATTTACAAATTTGCAGGAGACTTAAGAGGAAGAGTGACGAAATTATGCGGACACCAATTGGACGTATGCCCGGAAGTGAGAACGCTGCATATCTTATAATATCCGCTTTTATTTTTATTTTCCCTCTCAATAAATTTCTCATTTGAAGCTAATAATTTTCATAACTTAAATTCGTATTTATTTCTTTTTTATAAAATAGCATTTTAATTGTTGTTATTGTTTACGAGAATAAATATATAATTAAGAGAAACAGCTTTTTATACAATGTATGGTATTAATTAATTTACAATAGAAAGAGAGAAAGATAATAGCTGTTACATTAATTGTTCTAAAATTTGATTAAATCGATATATTTGGCTATACCATGCTTACTTCATGACTTATTAATGCATAACTAACGAAACTTTCACAGAATACATATCAAGCAGGTATCCTAGCTTTTACACCAAGGGTTGATACATTATCAACCCGTGATACAGGATATGGTATACGATCAAGAAGATTTAGCAATGAGATGCTTTCTCGGACATTTGATTCCTGCGATATTCCCACAAAACGATCGCGATTATCGCTACCAGGGATTAATTCTTTTACATGCAAGACTGAGGTTGCCGATTTCGATTTTGGAATCGGATCAACACGTTCCACAAGCAATTTTGATAAATTTCTTAAAACTGCTGATAATATTGCGACGATATTATGTGACGCAGATAGTATTATGGCTAGCACATCAATTGCGGAGAAAAATGAAAAAAAGTCGCATTATTTTAAGCAAGAAGAAACAAAACCTGAGAATAACGCTCTTGTGGTAAATATACACGCAAACTTATAACAATTTTTTACATTTTATGTGATAACAAAACAATTAATAATGATATTACATTAAAGGAACTGAT
>NW_017257973.1:0-8520 GCF_001594055.1 Mycetomoellerius zeteki
AACGTTTACCTTCAAATAAACGTTTTTTTTTTTAAAGCAAATATAAACGGATAAATGTTTTACGTTTACATGTATCTTCGAAAAACGGAATAAAATTAGAGACCTAATTGTTTTCGATATTTTGAAATGGTGTGGCTCTTTTGGGATGAACTTCGAACATAATATTCTTTCATCTGGATACTCATTTTGCCCCCTGTGGCAATCGAGAGGGTCCCGTTAACGCCCAGTGCGAGCATACATCCATTCACATCGGCCGGTGTCTAATAACTTTCCACTGCTTTAGCAATAAGAATATTTTATTTTAAATTGGCTAATTAGCACATTAGGTGTGCGATATCGGAACCCTCTCGGGTAATTGATTACGTGCGGGCCCTGAAATCCCCTTCTTATGATGCTACACTCTTTATTAAACAAAATTGTCTATTTAACAAAATTGACTTTTTTATATGTACCATATAATGGTGCATATAATCTTGCAGTATCCAATTAATATTTTAAGTGTTTTTCGCGTCAAACAAGATATACTATATTTCTTGGTTTCGCCTTATATATTTCAATTCCGTATTATTTTGAGAGTTGCCATAATCGCTTAGTGCTATTATACACTTCCGTAGATATTATAATGACTCGTACTCTGAAAATTTTTGTGTATTCTGCGAAAACCATCGAAAGGAAAAGTGTAACAACATCAGTATCCACGATTGTACAGCAATTTATTTAATGATAAATTCGGAAGAACATGTTTGTGAAATTATTAAATATATATTTTAGCAATACTCAACTTGATTATTCGTTTTATAAAAATAATTCGTAAAAATGCTGTAAAAAGAAAGAGAAACAATCGTTATTGACAAAATTCATAAATTTTAGAAAAGACATAGTACATAGAGAAACAAATGCTTTTACCTTGTTCGTATAACATTGATCTTCAATTTTCTTTTCTTATTTGTAGCTGACTTTCATTTTTATCTTTATTTTGGGAAGTTTGTAATATAAGCCGTTCAAGTTGTTTTCTTATTAATTGTAAAGAGTCACCAGAAATCAGTTTTTCCTGTTGCAATAGGTCAAACAATTTTTTTATCAAAGTAACTCTTTCATTATATCTTCTTAACTTCTGTTGTAATGTTCTATTCTTTACTTTCATATCTCTTACATTTTTTGATAATTCATTAATTTTTTTGGTTGCATTAATAAAATCTATTTCTCTTCTTATCTTATAGTTGAAATTAATGGAATTGGGCACATTTTTTAAACCAATTCGAATAAATTTCCTTTTTTGACTTGGCTGAAGAATTGTCTGCTGAACAATTTGTATTTCGAGTGCCAAATATATTTGATCCATTTTTTTTCATAATAACATTACGATACTTTGAGTAGTTATGATCTAATGCAACACTTTTCTCTGAGACATAAATTTCATTGCAACTTACAGATTTACTACTGCTTGCATTGTAGATCTTATTTGAATCAGATCGAGAAAAACTGCATTTTTTATCTGAGTGAGAAATTGTATTTTTAATCGATTGATTTTGGTTTTCAGTGTTAAATATACACAATCCATAATTTTCAATCGTAGTGTTAACATTGTTCTTTAAATTAGTGTGATTTCGTACAGCATTTTTATCCAAAACATAAGTTTCACTAGAGCTTACAGACTTAATATTCGCAGAATTGCAGATCTCTTTTGAATAAGTTTGAATAAATTTGTATCTTTCATTTGTGAGAAATGTATTAGGGTGAGGAATTGTTTTTTGAACTGATTGATTTCGATCTCGAATATCAAATGTATTTGATCTATTATTTTCAATCGTGTTAATATTATTCTTTAAATTATTGCTATCCCATGCAACACTTTCCTCCAAGCTACAAGTTTCATTAGTATTTATAGATTTATTAATACTTGTAGTATTGCAGACCTTTTTTGGCTTTAACATTACAGTATCAACCAGTTCGTTTTCTGTAACAAATGAAGAATAATCTTTTGGTACAGCATTTTTACGTAAATAAGAACGTTGATATCCCATCCCTTGTATAATGTCCTTTTTATTAAAATGCAGATTACAAATTCTGCTTGCTTTTGTCGGTTTCCAATCCGGTTTTCCAACAGCAGCAATCCATTTGTCAAGACGATTTTTATCGTTTAGAGGAAACCTATGACATTCAGAACAATGATTTTTCAATAAGTTAAACCGAATCACTTATATCAATAAATCAAACAAGAAAGCGCCAAATATGGCAGAGACTAAATATTGGTGCAATAGTATTTCTATGTAAATTTTACATGCACCTATATATAGGATGTATAAAAAGTACTAAGATGGCGAAATATCTCGAAAACTAATAGCGAATTTGACAGACTGCCCTAGTGTGCACTGAGTGCAAATTTTTTCGGTGCCATACAGTCAGATTGTGCACACTGTATTAATGCGTTCAAATTGTCATATTCGGCAAATAAAAATTGACTCAGTGTAATGCTGAATTTATATTTGAACTGATTAAACGAACTGAATGAGAAAAAATGTTGCACTGACATTTTTGACAGTGCATTTTCGTATAGTATCAAAGTGGTTCTGACTCGCACCGTCAAGGGCAGCACCAGAACAGGGGTATATATCATTTGCCCACTAATGATCGCTAATTGACTAATTTAAAAATATTATATTACGAACCGGCCGATGTGAGTGGTATGTGCAATTGAATTGTGTGCAAGTGCACCACTCCCTCAAAGCAGAGTGCATGTGAGCCGAAATCGCCAAAAGCGTTTAAGGAAAGTGTTTCAGATAAAAGTTGGATTTCAAAAGCTCTATTTACTGGCGTTATGAGTTTGACATAAAAATGAATTTTTAGTGCAAAAATGAAAATAAGAGGAACAATCTCCAATGATCTTGATCTTCACAAATATTATCCAGATCACGATCCAGATAAACAACATTCAAGAGGTTTTAACCGTCGATTGAACATCTTTGAGTAATGCTAACGTCGACGGTACAGTAACTTTCAAGCTTCATAACTCAAAAAGTACTTAATAAAAATGAACTTTATTGTAATGTTTTGAAAAACTCTTGACACCAGTTATTAGATTTTGGAATTAAAAATAGATTTAAAAAATCGATCTGACCTTGCCACCCAAGGTCAAACTCATTGCCCCAGTAAATAGATCTTTTGAAACTCTACAATTTTTATCTGAAACACTTTTTTCTAAAATGCTTAGTTTTCAAGATATTTCGCCGTTCCGGTACTTTTTATACACCCTGTATAAACTGGAACATATACTTGAAATTTACATTAAAATATTTATAAGTACCAATATATAGCCTCGACCGTACTTGGCGCTTTCTTTATACAATTATTTAACACTTTTCTAAATTTCAAACAAAAACGATTTCTTTTTTTACAAAATATTAATTAATAGTTTTAAATTAATAGTTATAAATAAAACGTTTAATTTTTATTTATATGTTTTTCAATGAATATGCATATTAACACTTCAAACTCTCTTTTTATAATAGAATTAAAGTCTTTTGTTATATTAGCACTGATTACATTTACACGTCACGCATTAATCGAGTTTAATACACTACTCAACAAAAAATAGGGAACACTTTCGAACACGCTCAAAATTGCGCAATATTCAGAACACCATAACTCGGTGAAAAATTGTCGCAGAAAATAAACCGGAAAAGCATTTTAAAGCGTGAAATCTCTACTTTTCAAATCGGTAATCGATATTTCAATTTGATCGATCCTTCATGAAGCTATGCGTATAAAAATAGATACCCGTCAAATTTTAAAATTTTGATCAAATTTTACAAAGGTCTGTGGCGTGTACTAAAAATTGCACAATAATGCGGTTCACAGCATTCGAAAGAGTGAATCTTTACCTTCAATTTGTTTTTTATTGATTGTTGTACGACTTTTTTTCACCGAGTTATTGAACATTGAAAATGACATTTTTGCTTCAATGTTCAATAACTCGGTGAAAAAAAATCGTAGAACGATCAATAAAAAAATAAATTGAAGGTAAAGATTCACTCTTTCGAATGCTGTGAACCGCATTATTGTGCAATTTTTAGTACACGCCACAGACCTTTGTAAAATTTGATCAAAATTTTAAAATTTGACGGGTATCCATTTTTATCCGCATAGCTCCATGAAGGATCGATCAAATTGAAATATCGATTACCGATTTGAAAAGTAGAGATTTCACGCTTTAAAATGCTTTTCCGGTTTATTTTCTGCGACGATTTTTCACCGAGTTATGGTGTTCTGAATATTGCGTAATTTTGAGCGTGTTCGAAAGTGTTCCCTATTTTTTATTGAGTAGTGTATAACATCCGTAGTTATTATTATTGACATAAAATATTATATAAACATGATTCAAATTTCAAACCTGATTTTATGATAATTGATATGTAAAATCAGAGTTAACAAGTGTCTATACGAAATTTTATGTTAGTACCTTACAGTTAACGGTCCATATTCAGGACATGTTTTTGCAATATTAGTACTTATTTAACATATAGTTCACATTACATATACTAGAGAATTTTAGACAAAAAAGTAAGTATTTTTCGATAAAAGCGTGTTATGAATACAAGTCAATAACTATAGATGTTATTAGATTTGATATTGGTAAAGTATATAAATATAATGTAGTCAGTTATATTGTAAGAAAGAACTTCGTTCCTTTTGGGCTAGATTCTTTCTTACTGTATCATCAATCACTGTATAAAATTTTGTAGATAATGATAGCATTTAAGAAAAAATAGGTTTAGATCCTCAAATCCCCACCAAAAGTAGTTCTGACTTAATGATATGATTTTATTCATTTGTTGGCTTATCATCAAAGCTGTCCAACACGATAAATATATTATTGATATGCTCAGAAGTACCATGTAAGCATAGATAATAAAAATCAAGACATCCAGGATAGACAATACAAAAGTACTTTCTAGGCTGGATGATACAGAACAGAACATAGTAGTTGTTCTCCATAATTATCATATCAATATTGATAATTCAATACTTCTTAAAGCTCGAATACAGTTCAGGCATGTTAATAAAATACGATACCATGTCTACATCATTGTAGCAGAATGTAATGAAGGAAAAGATGCTGTTAAGGAATATTACTGCAAATGTAAAATGGTGCTTGTACTACTGCTTTGTCCATATTATATGTCGATCATTTAGTATTTAGGCTAAATAACTTCCCAATGACATACAAATTAATATATTCTGAGTACATTAATGACATATTCGTGTTGGACAGTTCTAATGATGAGTCAACGAACGAATAAAATCACATCAGGAGGTTAGAATTACTTTCGGCGGGAGATTGAGGATCTAAACTACTTCTTAAATGCTACCATTATTATCTACAAAATTATATATAATTAATAACTAGATGCGGATTGTCCAAAATTCTTATGAAAATGAGCGAAGTTCTCATAATTGTTAGTTATTGTTTGTTGAGCTCTAACCTGTCGTCTTTTATAATATTACTTACCGGAAAGAATGTACTTTATTTTTTGATTTAAGGTTGCTTACGCATTTTTTTACACTACATGGCATTTTTTACATGATAACTATTAACAATTTAGAAAAATGAAAGAAGAAAATCACTGTAATGCGATTTTTATGTAATGCGTCTTTTACAATGATTACGTTTACACTGGTTTATGGCTGCAGCACAGATTCTTGCATAACGCATAATGCATAGTACATAAGAGAATCGACCAATCGAAATTCTTCTTTTCCATGGAATGGGAGGAAAGGAAAGATTCTGATTAGTTGATTCGCTTATGCACTATGTGTTATGCATTATGCAAGAGTCTGTGCTGCGGCCTTTACACGCGGCTTGATTTACGCCGAACTTATAACCATAATGGCTGCGTTCAGCAGAACGTTTGTTTTGCAACTGTTGGAAGTTTCCTTTGCGCTAATTGGATCATACTTTTAGATAGATAAGAACTCATAGGCGCGTCAAGGCCCGTCTACAATACACGTAGTAGGGCTGCGTTCGGAAACATCACCCGGGTGTCAATGGCTGCGTTCAGCTGACTCAACAGTTTTGCAACCGTTTTATGATTGTCTGCTGAGATAGGACCATTCTTCTAGATCTAAAAGTATGATCCAATCAGCGCGAAGGAAACTTCCAACAGTTGCAAAACAAACGTTCTGCTGAACGCACCCATTAGCTGCGTTCAGCAGACTCAACAGTTTTGCAACCGTTTTATGATTGTCTGCTGAGATAGGACCATTCTTCTAGATCTAAAAGTATGATCCAATCAGCTCGAAAGAAACTTCCAACAGTTGCAAAACGAACGTTCTGCTGAACGCAGCCATTGGGTGAATAACAAGGATGAAACGACAAGCGAGGGCACTCGGGTAATGTTTCCGAACGCAGCCTAAGCTTGGTTTAAGACAAGAAGACTAGAACTAAGGAGGATCAACTCGTGTGGTGGGGGTGAGTCAAAAAACGTCCGCAGTTATTCACACAATGTGCAGCGGCACTGTGCATTGTGTGAAAGTTCGATATAAGAGCGACAAAGTGACGATTATAGAACGACAGAGCGACGACTATATAGAGCGACAGAGAGGACTAATGAAGCGCAAAAGTGGGGGAAGTTATCCGTCGCCACTTTTTGCCTCACCCCTACTACCGCTGTTGGCACGAGTTGATCCTCCTTAGTTCTAGTCTTCTTGGTTTAAGAAGTAAGGACGGAATCCATAGTCCGGTCTTAATCTCAAACAATGACTACGTTTACACGTACTGGTATAAAAACGGTTTTAATAAAAACCGTTTTAGTTAAAATCGGTGTTGGTGCCTGTTTACACAATCAGGCGTATTTTACCTCCACCAAAAATAAAGTAGCTTTATATAACTTGATACGGAACCTGAGACGAAATATTCTTTGTCATTTCTTAACCTTAACGTCTAAAGTTGGTAACATCGAATTTTGATACGTTAAACCGATTAAAGACCGTTTACACGACTTTCGTAAAACGGTTTAGTAACTCCGGATCTACAATAGGTGTTTTAAGCCTTAAGTCGTAAGAAACTGACCAATTACAGTCGAATTCGAGAAGAATAATTAACTATGATTCGTCCATTTCTTATAGCTTAAGGCTTAAAACTCTATTGTAGATCCGGGGTAATCGAATTCGAAGGGAATAATCGACTATGATTCGTCCATTTCTTATGGCTTAACGCTTAAAACTGCTATTCGGGGCTAATATTGACAGAAAAGAGATAGAATGAGGGTTATCTTCATCCTATCTCTTTTCTGTCAATATTCCGTTCCGTGATTTCTTTCTCCATAGGAAGACAGTCGTAGGGTGCCGTCACATGTACACGGAATCGGAACGACGGAACGGATTTCTTACTAGAAATAAGTTCACTAGCATTTTGTTCGGTAAGAAGTTTCTCTGCTGTATCGGAACCATCGGAACTATGGCCGGAACGGTACAACGGAATCAACGGAATGTTACATCGATTATGATTTTAGAAGCTGTATTTGCTCCAATACGAAATGCATATGAAAGAGATGCCATACTATCACCAGATGCCAACCAGCGTAAAACCAGTTGCAATCTTGTACGAGATGAAATTGGAACTCGGCATAATTCTTGCTTCTCAATAAGTGGTCCAACTAATGACAGCAGTTCTTCAAATAATTCCGGAGTCATTCTAAAGTAATTGAAGAACTTCTCACGATCGGTCGTTTGCATTTCAACGACTAAATTGTCACTTGCGCCTTGAAGATGTCTCATTCTTTGTGTAAACATTGGCCGTACCCAAAATTTTCGTTTTCTTGTATATTTTTTATTTTGTAATAAAATATTATAAGCGAAATATAATTTTCGTACTCTCTTAAATATCAGAATAGCACGCCAACTTGGCATATTTCTTGCATTTCGCAATAATTTTAACATTACAGTTAACACTACTTCTTCGTCCATCGTTGTAATCTCCAAAAAAAAGGTTTCTGAATATTTGTTTTAATTTCACATTCAACCATCTGAGGTGAACATACCATTCCGTTCCGTAAGAAGTTTCTCTACCCGTCCCATGTAGCCGGAACGCAATGGAATTTTGGTAACATAATATATCTCACTCTTATAATTCAGTATTTTTAAGTATTCAAAGTAATGTTATAAATAAGATAATTGCACAAATTATGCATATTACTGCTTTAGTCGCATTAAAATAACGAAATATCGATTAAATTAGGCAAATTAACTTGCGACCGAGGCGACATTCCGTCCATTTTCATTCCGTTCCGGCTACATGGGACGGGTAGAGAAACTTCTTACGGAACGGAATTGTAGTGATCTCAAATTTTCTAGTAAGAAATCCGTTCCGTCGTTCCGATTCCGTGTACATGTGACGGCACCCTTAGGGTGTTGTAGGGCAAGGAAAACAGAATCGGGACACGGAATCGGAAAGGTGAAGTGGTAGAGGCAACCAATCAGCATCGTTCCATTCCGATTTTAAGAAGCCTGGCTTCCCATGGG
>NW_017257973.1:8543-10476 GCF_001594055.1 Mycetomoellerius zeteki
CGACGCTCTGCAACCAATCAGTAAAATCGTATCATCAATACGAAGCAAAATCCTGTTTTCTGATTGATTGCAGAGTCGTTGTACGACGAACATCGGATGCAATGTGAATCTAGCAAATGTTGGTAACCGTACGATAGTTATCGTACACATACGATAATTTCACTTATAGGTAGGATGTATGATAGCTCTTCATTATCGCCTAAAATACGATAATTTTGTATTTCTGATTTGTTACTTCTCTCTTAATTTTATATTTTACATACATATTTCCAACAGAGTAGGCAGTATGTAGTTGAAACTAGACTGTGATTGTATAATTCTATATTATATATTACTATCGAATGTCAATAGTAACCTATCACAGGCCAGATATGTACAGCCAACTTCACGCGACACTGGTCAATATTTCAAAATTTCGGCTCTTGTATCGCAATTCTACACATTATATACGATCCTAAAAAAATTTCAGCGAAATCGATTGAGAATTGATCGAGAAATGTCCGATCTATTTCAGAAGCTGATTTCAGCCTAAATCACTTTAACGTTAAGTAATAAATAAAATTGTTATTTCTGACCGTCTTAATTATGGATTAAAATCTTACATATTTCGTATTTAAATTTTGTTCGTTGAATAAAAATGTATGTATGTACGATAATTCTGGGTTATGTACGATAATTTTACGGCCTTGGTACGATCGGTCACTGCTTCTAGATTACCAACACTGCATGGGGCATATTTTTCGGAAAAGGAAATTTTTCGTACTGTCAATCACTAGCGATTAAAAATAATATTGAAAAAATTCAATTAAAAGGAGCATTGAAAAGATGGAAAATGTCATCTGTAAGTATTGTAATTATATGTATGTTAAATTATTTTATATTAGATTATAATGATGGTTTTGCATACATTTCTAACCTAACATCATATGTACAATATGTCAGATATCCAGAGAAAACAAGGAAGTTAATATTATGTCAATTTGACATCATTGTGACTGATTATTGACCCAATCTACATCATTTTTTCGTCATGATTCGGTCAATATAATGTCAAATTGATATTATATATTTCGACTTTCTGTTTTCATTGGGTAATTAAGCTATCTGGAGATGCTGTCTTCTTCGAAACTCTCTTTGCCAAGGTAACTGTGGAGTTCTTTGCCATATTTGCCATTTTGTATTATATTTTTTATAAGAAATAATCATGCTGTTTTCGTTTTCATCTTTTTCTACAAGAATCAAATAAAAAATATTTAATATATATAAAACAAAACAAAGTTGAGATGTATGCAAAACCATCATTATAATCTAATATAAAATAATTTAACATACATGTAATTACAATACTTACAGATGACATTTTCCACCTTTTCAATGCTCCTTTTAGTTGAATTTTTTCAATATTATTCTTAATCGCTAGTGATCACTGGTGATTGAGGGTGCCGTCACATGCGGCGTAACCTGCGTAACCTGCGTATTCTAGTAATTTACTAGAATACGTTATTTTTTTATTTACTAGAATACGCCATTCTGAAAGCCGGCATTCACATTGGGCGTATTTCGCAGAAGATTAGAGAAATGCGGAACTAATGCAACCGATTGCTGATTAGAATTTATGTTGTACACTCTAACAGAAATGCTAAACGAATTTACGATTGGTTTTCGTAACCTATGCAACTCGAAAAGTACGCCTCATGGGGAACCGATACCTTCTATCGCGTATATACAATACGCGTTTGTACAAATTTAGAAGAAGAAAGTCTGATTTATAATGGCCGTAACCGTTAACTTATGCCGGTGCCGGTAAATTTCAACCATAGGATATCAATGCTTTCGTTCATATTAATACGGCAAGTTAGTATGAACGAAGGTATGAACGAAGGTAGATATATAGTCGAAACGTTCGCTCAATAAAGAGGATTCTACACATTAA
>NW_017257974.1:0-295 GCF_001594055.1 Mycetomoellerius zeteki
AAGATGAGGTGCCAACTTCACACACGTATTATTTAGTTTAAGTATTTATGTATATATTTAGGATTGCTTTCGGAAACATCACCCGAGTGCCTCCGCGTGTCGTTTCATCCTTGTTATTCACCCAATGTGGAATAAGGATAAAACGATACACGGAGGCACCCGGGTGATGTTTTCGAACGCAGCCTAGGTTAACAAAATATTGTAATATAAAACAATCGAAAGAGCCGACCCGTTCATACCGAGAAAAGTGTCGCAAATATGTTCACTTTTACGTCTGCCTAGCTGGCCCCCCCAC
>NW_017257975.1:0-3231 GCF_001594055.1 Mycetomoellerius zeteki
CGATATACTCGTGTCTTGATTCGATTCTTCATGATAAGACATTATTATTCCGCGTTTAGCGCCCTCCTTCAGTCTCTTTACATTGCTCGCGGAACATTTCGAGTATCGAATGGCGCGAAAACCAAATATAGTACGAATTTCATTAACATACTGCGCGCCTTGATAGACTCGGACTATCAATAAAAATAATATAATTGATGAACTGTTGCTAATAATAAGAATTTCAATAACTTGCTAAGCAAATATTTGAGAAAAAACTGGTGAGTAACGAAATCATGAATATTAAGAACGAAGGAACTAAAAATATTACAACACGAATGAATTAATAACATATATCATTTTTCTTATTATCTAAATTGTCCTCGACGGATAATACGGCTAATTTAGCTGCTGGCGTTTTATATGAACCCGCTGATGTCTTGATTGTTGCGGTACGAATAACACCATCGTTGTCCGGAAAAACTTCCTCGACTCTTCCCAGCATCCATTTAAAGGGGGGTAGCCCGTCTTCGCGACAAACTACTAATTGTCCAACCTGGAGAGCTGGACCACGATTCGACTGCCATTGTGTCCGATTTTGGAGCTGGAACAAGTATTCGAATGACCAACGTCTCCAAAAATGCTGCTTCATCTGTTCCAAATGCTGCCACCTTGATAGTCGGTTCGTTTTTATCTGAGTTAAGCCTGACTCCGGATATGATACTATCGTGTCACCTATGAGGAAATGACCTGCTGAAACATAACTTAAATCGTTTGGATCATGAGACATGACAATTAATGGTCTTGAGTTGAGAATGGCTTCTATCTGGATGCTCAAAGTCGATGCCTCTTCAAACGTGAGTGGAATGTCATGGGCGATTTTGTTGAAATGCCTCTTGAAAGACTTAACTGTGGCCTCCCAGAGACCTCCAAAGTGAAGGGCCCATGGAGGGATAAAATGCTACTTGATTTGATCCATAGATGTCTCATTTACGATTCTGTGCTGATGTTCCTCTTGACTGAAAATTTTCGAAGCTCTTTCAGCTCATGATTTGCGCCAACGAAGTTGGTGCCGTTGTCAGAGAAGACATCCGATGGTTTACCTCTTCGTCCAATAAAACTCTTGAACGCATTGAGAAACGCATCAGTGGTTAAGTTTGAGACCACCTCCAAGTGGACCGCCTTTGTAGCCAAGCAAATGAATACTGCGACATATGCCTTTACGTTCTTATTGTTTCTACGCGATCCTTTACGAACGTATCTCGGTCCACAAAAGTCTATACCTATGCAACTGAATGGTCTTGAGGGTATGACCCGATGTATGGGCAAATTTCCCATTACTTGCTCCGAAAACCTTGGCCTATGCTTGAAAAATCTTATGCAACCTCGCAATAATTTTCTTACTGTACCGCGCCTTGAGCGGCCAATATTTAAGTCGTATAGCGGCTAGAGTCGCTTCTATTTCTGCGTGCATAAGTCTTTGATGCTCGTGCTCGATAATGAGCCTTGTAAGATGTGATCGTTGATGCAATAGACATGGATGTTTAACGTCCGAATGTAGATAGGAACGTTGGAATCTACCGCCAACTCGTATTATATTTTCTTCATCGATGAATGGATTTAATTGTTTCAAATTGCTTCCACTTGATACGATTCCTTTGTCTTTCAGATCCTTGATGTCTCTGTCGAACGTGAGCTCTTGATCTCTTCTTATTAATCTCCTTGTAGCTTCTTGTAGCTCCTCAACTGTCAAAGGTCCACATTGTTTATGTCCTCTGCAGTTGTGTATGAAGCGTAGACATGTGGTTGCCACTCGGATGAGCCTGTTAAGGGTAGAGGATTTGTTGAATGGATTGGTTTCCAAACCGCTGGATAGTACAACCTTCGATTTATCATGCTCTTCGAGCTAACTTTCATCGTATTCGATTGATATTGCTCTTCTGGCAGATTTTCATTGTGAAGCCAACTGGGTCCTCCCCACTAGAGTTGGGAATTAACTAACTCCTTGGCGCTGATGCCTCGTGAGACCAGATCAGCCGGATTTTGTGCGCTCCCGACATGTTTCCAGTTCTCGATCGATGTTATTTCCTGAATGTCTCCGATTCTATGAGCTATGAAGACCGGTAATTTCCTGTTGCTTGCTTGAAGCCAGTGTAGGACGATTGATGAATCAGTCCAGTAATATTTGTTGTCGATGTTGATTTCTAAGGTGCTTACAACTTTGTCCATGAGCTGAGCCAATAATTGTGCTCCACAAAGCTCTAACCGAGGTAAGGACAATGCCTTGACCGTGCGACACGAGATTTGGAACATATTAAGTGCAAAGGTACCTTCAGTATTGATACTACGCATATAGATGCAAGCTCCATAAGCACGCTCACTTGCGTCGCAAAATCCATGAATTTCTCTACGAACGTCCTGACCGCTAGTTACGATCTTTCGTGGTATGTTAAGTTCCTTCAACATTTGTAACTCTCCGATGTAATGCGACTATTTCGCTTGAAGATTCGTGGATAATGATTCGTCCCAATCTAATTGCATCTTCCACAATTGCTGAATCATGAGTTTCGCAGTTATGATGATCGGGCCTAGGAGTCCTAGTGGATCGAATATTTGAGATATTTGTGATAAGATCGATCTCTTTGTATGCATATTGGGCTTCGATATTTCGCTCAAGATCCGATACTGGAATAAATCCTTAGATGGATTCCAGTTGATGCCTAATGTTTTTGCAGATCCCACCTTGTCCAATAACTGGCCCTTGGATGTGTTTGCTAGATTCTGTAAAATCTCACTATTGTTGGATGCCCATTTACGTATTTTAAATCCATCCTCGTTGAACATGCCTATTAATTGTGTAACAACCTAACTTTATGCTCGGACGTAGCTCGTCGGAAACTTTCGGTCCAGGGCTTAAAGAGGTTCGAACGGCAAGGGGAAGATGCAACGGTTGTGATGGGCTTTAAATAACGAAACGGTGGCGGATGAACTTATAATAATATATTTAGTAATATGACGATCACGCGTAACAAATGTACAGAGAAACTGGCTACATATGTATACATCTATTTACAAGCAAAAGAAATAAATCGCGGAAATAAGCCCGGTCGCAGTTTCGGGCGGCGCACGGACGATTACAATTATGCGTTCCTTCGTGTTGCGGATTCGGCCGGCCAGAGCGATATCGTTGTCGCGGATCGCGTATATACAAATGTGTGTGTGTGTGTGTGTGTGTGTGTGTGTGTGTGTGTG
>NW_017257975.1:3808-6661 GCF_001594055.1 Mycetomoellerius zeteki
GCGGCTGTCACCCGCGAATTATCTCGCGATGTTTCGCGGGTCGGGGCCGCCGGTGGTACCTGCGAATTGTTTTTGGATTCGTTTAAAAATATGTGGGCGCACCGCGCCCTCGTCATCGCAACCCACCGATGGTGGGTGCGACGGCATCCGACTGGTGGTCGTCGGGAACGATGCTTTACGGGGTGCATCGTTACAATTGATTTCGAATCTCGATTACTTCTTCCTTGCTGTTTGCACCTGTAATGAGGTCGTCGACGTAAAAGTCCCTGCATGCTATTAATGATCCTTTCGGGAATGAGTGTACTTCCAATTTTGCTAGTTGTTGTATCACCTTCGTAGCCACGAATGAAGCCGATGATGTTCCATATGTTAGCGTGAGTAGCTCATATGTTTCAATGTTGTCTGATGTGTTTTCTCTCCATAAGATCCTTTGTAGTTTGTTCTTCCATGTTGCGAATTTGTCTATACATCTTTTTAAAATCTCCCGTCAACACGTAATCGTATGTTCGAAAGAGTAGCAACATTGACAGACCATCCTGCTGTAGTACTGGACCTACCATAAGTGCATTATTCAGTGAAATGCTGCTTGTAGTCTTGCTCGAAGCGTCGAAGACTACTCTCAATTTTGTACTGCTATGTTTGATGACACAATGACGTGGCATGTAGAAGTGAGTTATCTCCTCATTGACAGGCTCTTTAAGCTTGCGCATATGTCCTAATTCTTGATATTCGCGCATAAACTTATTGTATTCAAGTCTGCATTGAGACTTTCGTTCTAGTCTTCTTTCCAAGCTGTGCAATCGTTGTGTCGCGATATCTCTTGAATGCCCCAAATTGTTGAGAACGTCCGTCTTGATTGGTAACGTTATGATGAATCTACCGTCCGGATCTCTCTTGTAAGTTTCGTTGAAGTGGTTTTCGCATGCACGCTCTTCTGATGTTCTTGTGTTCATCCTGTTGCAATTTTCCTACTGCCAGAACTTCATAAGATTGCTATTTAGCTGCTCATTGACGGACAGGCTACAGGTGATGACCTGATTAGATTTTGCATCGTTGCTAATCCGCCGGAAACGATCCATCCTAATCGCGTCTTCTGCCATGTTGGCTGATTATCTGCTAATTTCATCCTGCCGATACACAATAGATCGAAGAACACGTCCGCCCCTAATAACAGATCTATTCTTGATGGTTGATTGAATTGTGGATCCGCTAGTACGATACCCTTTGGAACTTGAAGCTCATTTCTGCTTATTCCATTGGTTGGAATATCCTGAGTGATATTCTCCACGACCAGACAATCTAGTTCCCTCCTGTAACTAGTCGTTCGCGAATGTATAATATGATGATTGTCGCGATGCTTCTTGTTTGTATAGATTGTTTTCCGATTCCGCATATCGGAATATTCGTATCTCGGGAATCAAGTCCTAACTCCTTGAAACAATCTCTCGTGATAAAACAGGACTGAGATCCGTTATCTAAGAGTGCTCGAATTGATTTGACGTCTCCCTTTTTATTTAGTATTATACATTTACTAGCGCAGTTGTTAATAGAACTTGATGCCCGTGATTAACCGCTGCGTTATTTGCAGTTACTGTTTTCGTATTTTCCGGATCGTCAATCTCCTCCTTCTTGCTATCGGAATCAGATTGATTCTTTGTTGCTTGTTCCAAATGTAACAATGTATTATGACGTTTGCTACTTTTCCGACATGTTCCAGAGGTACATTCCTTCGCTATATGCGATGCGGTTCTTAGGCAATTTAGACACAATTTGTGTGACTTGGCTTCCTTAATCCGCTGCTGGACGTTGAGATCCAAAAAATCTTTACACTTGTAAGTGGCGTGATATTCCTTCCGGCAAAACTCATATGCATTCTTGGTGATAGCTACGTGAGCCGTAGTGCTCTTACTGCGCGCCGTTTTGTCCTTGGACAACGGATCTGAAGTTTTTGGTATGCGTGATGTCGCTTCAAAGGTTCTGCATCGTTAATTCAAGAAATCAATCAACTGTTCGAAATCCGGAATCTTACCTCGCTTTATAGTAGTCTGCCATTCTCTGTATGTCAATTGATCTAATTTGCTTGTGACCATATATATCAGTAGATCATCCCAGTGATCAGTAGGCTTTCTGAGAGCCGTTAGTGCACGGATGTGCTTAAATACCGTATCCAATAGTTTCCGTAGCGTAGAATGATTGTCCTTGCTCATGGTTGGCAAATCGAATGCCTTCACGTGGTTTTCAATGATAAGCCCTGGATCATCGTATCTGCTCTTTAGCATTTGCCAGGCTTCTTTATAGTTCTTCGCCGAAGCTTCTAAAGAACTAATTACATCGAAAGCTTCTCCCTTGAGAGACGATAATAAGTATTGCATCTTCTGCACGTCGGGTAACGTCGCGTTTTGCTCAATCATGCTGTGGAACATTAAGGAATGAGATCCATTCATCAAATTTGCTAGAGAAAGTGGGCATACGAGGGTCGTCTGAAAAGTTTTGAGCCTAACATAGAAACAAGTAATTTTTCGGTCAAATTCAATTTTATTTTTCCACATAGTCTCCTTTTAAGTCGATACATTTTTTCCAGCGATGCTCCCACCCCTTTAATCCATTCAAATAATACTGAGCGTTTTGCTTTGCAAAATAGGCGTCTACGGATGCGATGACCTCCTCGTTCGATGAAAATTTCTGTCCTCCGAGCCAAACTTTGAGCCTAGGAAACAAAAAAAGATCGCTGGGGGCCAGATCTGGTGAATATGGTGGATGGTCAATTAATTCGAACCGCAATTCGTGAATTTTTGCCATAGCGACCGCCGAAGTGTGAGACGGTGCGTTATCTTGATGGAACAGCACTTTCTT
>NW_017257975.1:6680-20516 GCF_001594055.1 Mycetomoellerius zeteki
CCTTTTTCAAGATAGTCGATCAACACAATTCCATGACTGTCCCAAAAAAACAATCGCCATCACCTTTCCCACCGATAAAACTGTCTTCGCTTGCTTCGGAGCAGGTTCACCCTTCGCAGTCCACTGTTTTGATTGTTTTTTCGTTTCAGGAGTGAAGTGGTGGACCCAAGTTTCATCAATCGTTATTAATCGACGCAAAAAATCCGACTCGTTTCGCTTAAACCGCTCCAACAGGGCCTTAGAAATGTTCATTCGAATGCGTTTTTGATCCAGAGTGAGCAAGCGTGGCACCCAACGCGCGGTTAACTTACGCATACCTTAATTCTTCAGTTAATATATGACAAACACGTTCTTTTGATGTGCCAACAGCCTCTGCTATCTCCCTAACCTTAATTCGACGGTTGTCCATTATCATTTAATGAATTTCTTCGATGTTATCGGTGGTGGTCGCAGTTGTTGGCCGTCCCGAACGCTCATCATCAGCTAAGCTGGTACGATCACGTTTAAATTCAGCTACCCATCTTTTCACGGTGGCAATTAATGGGGCAGAGTCCCTGTAAACAGCGTCCAACTCGGCTTTAATTTGCGTAGACGTATTGCCTTTCAAATGCAAGAATTTAATTATAGCACGATATTCAATTTTTTCCATTTTTACAAAATGACGACACAAATGATTGTCAAACAAAAACTGAACGTCCAAAGTGGCCACAATTGTCACAGATATCTTTCGTAAGTATCACGATTATAATACCAGAATGGCTTTGACGAGTAACGCCATCTTCATGATGAGGCTCAAAACTTTTCAGACGACCCTCGTACTTACTCGCGGTAACTTCAAGCTATTATTAGCTAGACTTGTTGTCTGTAACATAGGAATACCTTCTTTTACTTGATTTTCCCGCGCTAAGGCTTGACTTGCCACTAATTCCTTTTGCTGAATTAAATTTTCATAGGCTGTCGCTACCGCATAGTATTTGTCCTCAAAATTAGATCTTTTGTCATTTTCTAATGCAACAGCTGCTTCCTCGGTAACGAGTTTCTCGATATTTGATTGTACTTGCCTGAATTCGTTCCATAAACCGTGGAATCTCTCTGATCGTATGCGCAATTCGGTAATTGTCGCACACTGAGCCTCCTGTAGGTCTATTCTGTAACTTTGTAACGCATGCGTTATGGCTATAACGCATGCGTTAAGGGGCTTATAACGCATGCTTTATGATTTCGTATTCTGTAAGTGCATTTTAACGCAAGATATCGTAACGTTGCGTTGAGCTAGCGTTAAGCTTGCGTTATGTCGTTTGTCACTAGAAAATCGTATTCTGCAAGTTACTTTAACGCAAATTTCGAGCGTTAGGCTTGCGTTATATAACGCAGTGGTAACGCTGGCTGTTGGACAGCGTTAAACATCATAACGCAATTGTAAGGTAAGTATTTGTTGGTTATGCATACATGACTTTTATCTATACACGTATAATTTGGTGGTTTGTATAATTTATTGGTATAAATTATAGACGCATACATTATTGATATATATAGATTTTAATTTTGAAAATACAATATTGATATATATAGATTTTAATTTTGAAATGGCTTTTGCTGCGTTAATGATGGATGTCTTGGAAGAAGAAGAGGCAAGAAGAGAAAACTATCATTATGAGAACATTAAGAGATACTGTCGATCCTTTCAATCTGACGGACCAACAGTTTACTAAAGTTTTTCGTTTATCTAAAGATGCAGTAAATTATTTGTGTAATGCTCTTGAACTTACTCTTCAGCGTAGACGAACAAATGGATTATGTGTGAAGACTCAGGTAATTTTGTTCATTAAAATATACACGCGCGCGTATGCATGCATATATACATGCAGCACACATAATACATACATGTATATATTTAACTGCAATTTAGGTTTTGGCAGCATTACGTTTTTTTGCTATTGGTTCATACCAAAAAGGTATCGGAAATGACTATCTTGTATCAATCTCACAACCTGCTGTTAGCCGAGTTATAAAAGCAGTGGCAGTTGGTATTACCCAAATACTTGCCGATGAATGGATTCAGTTCCCAAGAACAGAGGAAAAGCGGGCTGCTTTAAAAAGAAGGTAGCTTTTTAAAATTATAATTCAATTATTTGTATTCATGATTATATTTTGATATTTTTAATTAATTTTGGTAAATATTTAAGAAAAATAACTATTTATTTCTCGTATCTAGTTTATTATTAGAATATTTTTTAATAATCCACTTTGATATTTTTTTCAGATTTCAAGATGAAAGGAATTTTAAAGATGTTATAGGTTGTATAGACTGTACACATGTTGCTATGGTAAGACCAAAAGAACACGAAGAAGCGTATGCAAATCATAAAGGATTTCATTCTATTAACGTGCAGGCAGTTCGTTCACATTTTACGAGTAATATTTAATAATATATATTAATATGTAAAAAAAATTGATACATATTTATCATCAACACAAATAGCCTCCCATGATTTAGAAATATTAAACGTAAATGCCAGATTTCCGGGATTGGTGCATGATGCTTTTATATGGAGATATTCTGCTGCGAGAAATGAAATGATACGTTTATACGAATCTGGATCGATCAACGTGGTTGTTGGGTTAGTATTATTATTTAATTTACTATTTAATATTTATTTTATTTTATAACATATATATAAATGCAAAAATTATTAGATAATTTTTACTATATAAGATATACTTTAATATATACTTTCAAAAGTATTTGTAAAGTTATGTATTAAAAAAAATTGCATATAAATTTTATAAGTAATTACAGTCGACAAAATGAAAAAATGTACTCTTTAACATAAAAATTTAAAACTTTAATTCAGTACATTGCACTTACATTTTAAATAATGCATTTTATTATCGATATTTCATTTTAAAAAACTTACAACTAATTAGAAAAATATTATTTATAACGTTTCTTATTATTATTTATAATACTTGACGCATATAATAGAAATGTTCAACGTTTTAGTAAAAAATTATCGCTATTTATATAAAACTACAGGTGATGCAGGTTACTTTTTAGAACCTTGGCTAATGACACCTATCACAAATGCACCAGAGGGAAGTGCAGAAGCACGGTACACACAATATCATTGTTCTACTAGAAACTGTGTTGAAAGAACGTTCGATCTTTTGAAAAATGTGTGGACATGTCTCCTTAGTCATCGCGTATTACGATCCTGTTACGACAGCAAATATAATCGTAGCTTGTGCTGTATTACATAACATACGTTTGCGTTATAATCTTATGAATAATGAAATTGACATTGATGAAGAAGGTGAAGCTGCTGCTCAACAAAGAGCTAGACTCCAAGATAATCATCAAATATGTAATCGTATTAGAGCTCAAGCTGAAGAAATAAATGTAGCTGATGAAGCTTACATGAATGACAGATTAACAGAAGCACAAACAGTTCAAAGAAGAATTCTTCGCACTCAATTTGATTTGCGTTAATAAAAGAATAAACATTCTAAAATATCAAAATTTCATTATTCATAAGATTTTTATACAATGTAAAACAAAAAATATAAAATTATCATAAGATAGATAAAACAAACATGAAACAGAACTATACTACTCAACAAAATTAAAGGATCACTTGTTCCATCCTATAAAAATAGGCAAATTTCAAGATAGAATTACTTTCAAAAGTCATCGTATCGTATATTTAAAATGCTTTTTTAAACATCTCGATACGATGACTTTTAACGAAGTTATTCTATCTTGAAATTTGCCTATTTTTATGGGATGAAACAAGTGATCCTTTAATTTTGTTGAGTAGTGTATTTTCAATTGAACATAACGTTTTCAAATAAGATTTTGAATAGTTTCCATTAAAAGCAATGTTAGCAAAAAATAATTAATGAAGAGAAGACAAACATGGAGCAGATACTAAACTCTTTTTAACATGAAGTTTTTTTTGTTATATTTTGGATAAGAGTTTCTCTCAAAGTAGCTAATGTGCGCTCATGTAAGTTTATAGAGTCTTTTAAAAGTTCGTTTTGTGTTTCAGTTGCATACGCGATACGTTGTAAAGCTTCAGTTATTGCCTGTAAAAAGAACTTATATAATATATAATTATAAAGCTATTATTAATACTGAAGAGGACAAAATCATATTGTCGAAACGTTTGTAAATTTCTTTTAAGAAATAATTAATTTTCACTAAATACATCTTGTGTTGGCTCACATTGGCGTTTTATTTATGTATTGTTATTTAATATTGGAGCCTTATATTATATTGTTTATTATTAATACTATTATATTAAAACCTTTATCACGATTTTTACTTGATATTTTTAAATTTAATACGCGTGAGTGTGTATAAAATATATATGAAAATAAAGTACCTTGAAATACTTGTTTTGATCCTTTTGTGCATTTTGATAATAATTTGTAGCTTCTTTCAAAGAAGACTTCGCACGCTTTTCTATAATAAATGTTTCCATTAAAAGAAATATTTTATGAATAATGGGACAGGAAATAATAATATTGCAAATATAATAAACATACATAGGAAATATCTCATTTTGTACTTACTACTAAAACTGATTGGATTCGTCATTTTTGTTATTAATGATTGCTCTGAATTTGCCATTAACGCCGTTGTAATGATTGCGGATGCATGTTCAATACTATTACAGGAATTATCAATAAATTGTGAAGATGTTGCAATATCATTGTGTGTGGAAGTGGATGGACTGTCAATTTGATAAATATTCCGTTGTTGCGAAAAATTAAGCAAAGATGTACTTTCCGTAAGACTTACATCTTCATTAATTATCTTAGTAGTTGGTAACACCTAAAAATAAAGACATTTAATTTAGTCAAAAGAACTGTATGTTATACATAAAACAATTACAAGCATTATAGATATATATATATATATATTATACATACAACATCTTATTCTTCATGAGTAATTTCAGTGTCCTCTGGATAATTTATCAATCCCAATAATAATGTTGAATTAGCAGTATCCTATAAAAATACAGAATGAAAATAATTAAAAATATAATATAATATAAATACACACACTTTTTTAACTTTTATTTATAATAATTTTTTCAAAGTACAACAAACCTCAGGCTGCTCGCCAAGACCTTCCTTTATAGGTAAACCTACAGATGATTCACCTCCAATAATTGATAAGATTTTTAAATCAGAATCTTTAAGCTGAATTGGCTCCCCAATATTACCAGTAAGTTTTCTTTGTGCTTTATTTTTTGCTGCACGTGCTCTGGCTTGGTTTCTTTGATCACACCAAAGCACAACATGCAATATAAAGGTAATGATATAAGAAAAGATATTATTTTAACAATAAGAAAAGTATAATATGTAATAAAATAACATTGAAAATATAATATAAAAATATTTGTAACATATATATAAAATAATACTTTTTAAATATTTTCATACTTTTTTCCAATTCTCCACAGTCTTTGTCGGTCCATCCATTGAATTTAGTTTTTCACTTAAATGCTGCCATTGTTTATCATGGGCTATTTTTCCTCTTGCTCCCAATAATTTATTTGTAGCAAAAGCAACGTGGTTTTGCATATATGTAATAAGATATTCCATTTGTGTATTGCTAACTTTAGGAGCCCTTGTTTTTTTTTTAACAATTTCCATGCTCATACTGAAATAAAATATATAATTATTAAAAAATACATGCAAAAATACAATTCTTATCCCTATATTATCATACTATATACATACTATTAGCCAAAATATATATTTAAATAAGCACACTCTCTAAATTTGAAACAGTGGACAATCTACTGAAGTGGCATATAATACTTGGTACTGAATTATCAGCATATCATGTTAACACACTTGGCACTGAATAATTAGTGAAACTCGACTATAAAAGAAAGCAAATTTGAGCATTATATACTTAAAATACTAATATTTGCATGTTCTAACACATTGTAATTCTAATCTTACAATACCATATACATTGAATACGCTACATTTAAGGTGCCTTCCAACAAGCAACTCAGCACAACCCAGTGATCATCTCATCCTTGTTTAATATTGACAAACAACAAGGATGTAGTGTCACGTGTCATGTATATCTCTTGTTGGAAGGCACTCTTATACTGAAGCAAGATTTGTTCTAAATTAGAGATACTACGTTTCATTCATTATAATTAATAGTAGCATACTTGAATCAGTGATTATCCACTGATTCAAATTCAGAGAGCATATATAAAGATATGTGTGTACATATAACCTAAAAACGTATTGTGTTTACTTATATAATTTAATTAAATTGATGAATAATTTAATCTAAGATACTCTAGTTGTAACATATATGTATATTTTTAAATAATGCATTATATAAATACTTACTTTATGTATTTTCTTTCCTAATAATAATGCATTATATAAATATGTAACGATGCACCCCATAAAGCATCGTTCCCGACGACCACCAGTCGGATGCCGTCGCACCCACCATCGGTGGGTTGCGAATTCGCTTTCAATATATGACGTCACTATTTTTCCCTAGTTCCTTGATGCTTTGCGTTATATTTCCGAAGACACACGATTTCATAACGCAAAACATAAAGATAGCTTACAGAATACGACTTCAGACTAAAATGCGTTATGGGATAACGCATATTTCGTTACCAGCTACATAACGCAAGAAGATACAGAATAGACCTCCTGGCCTTCTATGTACGATTGCGCCCTTGTGCATTGCGCCTTTATGGTTGCGCGTCGCTGCTTCAATTTTTTTGCTCTCGTCCTGCATTGACATGTCGTGTCACTACTTACGTTGATCTTGCGAGTTGTATTCGCCTCAGTGATCGTAACGAACTGCGTCGCTCGCTATGACGATCGAAAGCTCGTGCCAGAGGTTATATCACGCTGCGTTGGTCGTATGTAACCTCTAACTCGCTGTTAAATGCATTCGCGCACTGCGAATTCCTCTTTGATTCAACGACATCTGCTTATGAACGAGCTTCCTGGGCACTTGGCTGCAAGTTGCCACGAGGAAATGATGTCCGCCAAGCTTTTGATGTGCCGCTATACTCGTTATATTTCGTACGCGTATATCCAGCTAACCGTGGCTGGATCTTGCTCAAAGGACCAATGTTTATGTGTTTGCGATAACAAAACATCACTTCGACAGCTTAGTAAACTGTTGCACTTTATTATGGATAAAGGAGACGATATACTCGTGTCTTGATTCGATTCTTAATGATAACACATTATTATTCTGCGCTTAGCGCCCTCCTTCGGTCTCTTTACATTGCTCGTGGAACATTTCGAGTATCGAATGGCGCGAAAATCAAATATAGTACGAATTTCATTAACACTATCTATGTCACCTTTATATATCGAAACTGATGTTAGACCGATCTCGTCGATGACGCTTAGTAATGCGGAGGTTGCTTCAGTTATTATTTCAGATGCGCGTTCTTTAATTATTAGTGCAATAATGTAACGGTTCTTGTCACTGATGACTTTGGCGCGCCCGAGTACAGCGTTCTCGATTCGCGGGAGGCGTTCTTGTTCTGCGAGCATGCGTGCTCCTAAATCACAGGGTTCACCTGTTTGTGTAATGAAAATTACTAAGCTATCCTTCGTGTGTTAAAGCTATCGCGTACTTCTCGCACGTTGAATCGTTGATGGGGGGCGTTGGGTGTGTGACATAAGGGGGAGTCGCTATCTTCGCTACTCTCGTCGGAATCTGCATCGCTTTCGCTTACAGTGTCGTCGTTTACAGGAGAGAACGCGTCTTCTGGAATGTCATGGCTTTGTTCCGAAGGGTTATTTTTTGTGTAGGTCATGGATGTAGGTATCGGATCTGAAAGAAGATTGTTCTGGCTCGGGTTTCCGTTTTGCATAAGCGGGAACAGGGATTTATGGTTGTTAGGTTTTATGACTATGTTTTTGTCGGTTGGCGCAATGGCTGGATTTCTTGACAAAGCATCGGCGTTCAAATTTATTTTTCCAACCTTATAACAAATTTTATACTCGTACTCGGCGAGTTTAAGTCTCCAACGTGCAAGTCTAGATGTGGGATCTTTCACGGATTCCAACCAGACTAAGGGCTTATGATCGGTTACGAGGGTGAATCTGTGCCCATAAAGGTAAGGGCGGAAATAGTTTACACTATAAATTATGGCTAACAGTTCTTTTTCAATCGTGGAGTAGTTTTGTTCTGCAGAGTTTAAGAGCCGTGAAGTGTATGCAATGGGTTGGTCTTTCCCTACTTGGCTGAGAATGCTTCCGATAGCATATTTCGACGCGTCAGTGGTTACTACGCATGGTAATGTGAAATCGGGATATTGGAGGAGAGGTTCTTTACACAACGAATTCTTCAGCATTACAAATGCTTGTTCCTGCGCGTCGGACCATTGGAATTCCGTATCCTTCTTAAGTAGATTAGACAATGGTCGCGCTATTTTGGAGAAATCGGGCAAAAAACATCGATAGTACTTGGCCAGACCCAAAAACTGTTTTATAGCCTTTGGGCTTTGGGGCTTGGGAAAGTTTTCAACGGCTATCATTTTTTGTGGGTCTGGCCTGACACCGTCCATGCCTATTATATGTCCCAAGTAGGTAACTTCCTTACGCAAGAACTCACATTTATCAGGCTGGAATTTTAGATTTGCTTTGCGCAGTCTGTCGGCTAATTTGTTAAATTTAAGTTCGTGTTCAAGTAGTGAGCTTGCATATAGAACTATATCGTCTAAATAAACAAACAATTCAATCCCCTGTAAGCCTGACAAGACCTGATCCATGAGTCTTTGAAACGTCGCCGGAGCGTTCTTTAAACCGAACGGCATGCGTTTGAAATGGTAGTGCCCATAGGGCGTAGTGAAAGCCGTTTTTTGCGCGTCCGACTCATGCATTGGTATTTGATGGAAACCAGAGGCTAGGTCGAAGACGCTGAAATATTTGGCGCTTCCGAGCTGATCTAGTATTTCTGTAATGTTCGGGAGCGGATACGCATCGCCGACTGTTTTTTTGTTTAATGCGTGAAAGTCTATTACCATCCGCCACCTTTTATTTCCTAGTGCATCAGGTTTTTTAGGAACCACCCAAAGGGGGAGTTATAGGGAGAGTTGGAGGGAGAAACAATATCGTTATCTAAAAGTCTTTACTTGTTTGTCTATTTCTTCTCTGTGGATTGGAGGATAACGATATTGCTTTGTATGTATGGGTTGGTTATCGGTGGTAACAATTCTGTGCTGTACCGCGTTTGTACAGCCGAGTTTATCGACCGGGACTTGGAATAAATCGCTGTATTTATTTATCAGTTTTTTGACGTGGTTCGTTTCTTCGCGATTCAAATGATCGAGTCTCAAAAGTTTATTTATTTGTGTTTCTCGAGGCGACCTAAGTTCGTTCTCGAGAGACACAGAGGCTACCTGACTTGTTTTTATACGCATTCCATCGCGCGGAGTTCCGAGCCCTAAGGACGGAACGTTAGGCGTGTTTTTTGCTACTGAGTCGGGGTTACGTCGAGAAATGGATTCTATTTCTTCTAGTTGGACTACGAGTATTTCTATTTCCCGATTGGTTTCATCCGTGTTAATTATTCCAATGAAAGCTTTTCCGTCGCGATTCGTGACTAGCGCGTCTCCTAAGTAGACGTTGTCACCAGGTCGATTCGCGGTACGTATCCTTCCGCTAAGGTCGGATTTTCAATGCGGATGGGTATCGTAATGCGGGATCTCGATGGAATAGTTACCGTATCGCGTCGCGAGAACGGTATTACCGTATTTTGCCACGAGATTAATCGCTTTACGAAATCTATTTTTGTAGCGTCCCGCAAGAAGTCGGGTCCTAGGATTCCTTCTTGTGTAATCGGGAAATTATCTTCTACAATTTGCAAGGTTACTGGATATCCCATAATTTGGACGTTAGAATAATCGAGAGTCTTGATATTACTTTTCGTTATTCCGCTGAACAATAATATCTGATTCGTTTCGATTGGCGTTTCGGGATGCAGGTTACGTTTCTTAATAATATTTGGTGCAGCACCCGTGTCGATCATGAACTCTGCTTCGCGCAGCAGGCCATCGACAGGGATGGTGGGCGCATGGGAAAAGACATGAGGCATGAAACTGCGATCCGTCCTCCGATTCGGTTAACTCTGCTTCGATCGCTCTTATCGGACGCTCCGATTCCCGTGAGTTTACCGCCCGAGGCTCGTCTGCTTGCCTCGGGGGACTTGCGAAGTTTCCCTGCCTAGCGCGAGAGTTGTTGTATTCGCGTTTTCGGCATTCTTCAATTTCGTGTCCTACGTTCTTGCAATATCTACACCATTTATTGGAGTAGTTATTAGTATAACGATTCGCGGCCATATTATTAGTACCGGCATAGTTCTCACGATTTCGGTAAGATTCGGGGAGGCGCGTGTCTCTCGTATGCGGATAATTTAGATTTCTCCTGTCGCCGAAGTTTTCTCGTATTCCTTCTGATCGGTATCTAGGAGGGGGTTCGTCGCGCCGCGGAGTTGAATGAGCCAAGGGGCGGTGTACCGGGTTCACGGGGGGTGGTCGTTGGGGCGTATCCCCGTACGCGTTTCGAGAATCGTACCTTCGCTTATCAGGTTCTTCTCTTTTTGCGAGGGACTTAGCTGCGGAGAACGCTTCGAACGGATTTTCGTGATATTTCGCTGTCACTTGTAATCTATATTGGAGAAGAAGGCCCTCGCAAAATGACCTTATGGTGAGCGTATCTATTTCGGTTATTACTCGATGGTGTAAGGTTCCTCTCATGCGCCGCTCAGCGTCGAGGATCGCAGTACGCAAGTCTTTCACCCAACTAATATAATCTAACATGTGTTCATTTTTTCCAATGTACGACGTGCTCAACTCGCCGCGGTATTGGTTGATCGTGTTAGGCGATCCGAAGGTCCCGTTTAGAAGGTCTATTCGTTGTGTTACCGTATCGCATGGTTCATCCTCCACTGCGTAGTAAGCGTGCCCTCTCAATTTGTTTATCAATATTTTTGTTAGGTTTCTCTCGGAGGAAGGAGGGACAGTTTCCCTAGCACGACGGCAAGCCCGATTGAATTGCGATAATGGAATATTGTATCCATCGAAGGAGGGAACGCACTCCGTGGCTTCTCGAAACGAAATCTTTGGCATCTGCGGGGGGTCCATAGAGCTTTCTCCGTGTAGGAAAGCGTGAGGTTGTGATTCAAACGGTCGCTGTCCGTTGGACGGCGTGAGGGGAGGATCGTGGAATCTCACTTTATCCACATCGCGGCGGAGGTTATTAAGTTCGCGAAATACTTCTTCTTTGAATGAGGAGAGTAGCTCACGGATATTGTTGCCTCTATAAATACGTGATTCGTCTCCTTGTTCATGTCGTTGTCTACGCTCGGTTTCGTGGTCGGTGGTTTGTTCACGGTTTGCTTTTCGATTTAACGTTTCACGGGTTCGTTCCAGAGCGCTACGTTCGGTCCGGAGTTGCGTCTTCTCGGTTTCGTATTCGCGCGCAAGAGCGTCGCGTTCGGCCTATAATCGCGTCCTCTCTATTTCGCGCTCCTTTCTTATTTCCGCGCGTTTCCTGTTCAAGGCTGCGCTCTGCTTTCGCAGGCGTATCTCCTGTTTTACGAGCGCTTGGCGTAGCGTTTCCAATTCTTCTTCGTTAAGCTTTACACCTTCATCTCTTTTCGTTGCACGAGTATCCAGAATGGCGCGCGAGAATGTGGACGGATTTTAAATTATCGATTCCTAATTAGGTAGGTGGATGGCGCGTGGTAAAATTTAGTCTCAATCCCACCGCTGTCACCAGAAAATGTTACGTCCAGGGGGATTCGGCCGGCTCCCCGTTTCGAATTAACCCTGGGCTATAAGGTGGAGTCAAGATTGGCGGTACAAGTATCGCGGATCCGTAATAAATTTCTAGATCGAGTTTGTCCAATAGGTTGATTAGTCAAATCCGCACGCTAGATATAGACTACGTTTACACGGCTCGATTTACGCCGAAGTTATAACATCGATGTTATAACTACTGACGTTAGATGCCGTGTAAACGCTATTTTAAGACAGAGTTATTACTTCGATGTAATAACTCAAAGTCATTTGATGAAGAGGCTTAGAGTTATAACATCGACATTAAAAGGACGTGTAAACGACATCGGTGTTATAACTTCGACATAAATCGAGCCGCGTAAACACACAGGTTAAAAAAATAAGGTAAAAATATGGAAACGAAAAAGCGCGAAAGTTGGGAAACTGATGAAACTCGATATTTTCTTAAATTGATGAGAGAACGGCAAGTGATGAAAAGTTTAGACGGCAAAAGGTTTCGAGCAGTTGACATTTTTAACAGCTTAGAATCGTCTTTGAACGAAAAAGGTTACATTAAAACGTCAAAGCAAATGCAAACTAGATTTAGAACACTGAGGCGTAAGTAAAAATATATTTTATAGGAAATAAAATAAATTTGTTAGTAATGCATGCTTTTGATTTATTGAATGATAATTTTGTATTGTAATGTTATTTGTCATTTTTAGCTCAATATAACAAAATCAAAAGATAAATGGAAAAAAGTGGATCTGGCAATTACATGTCCTCATTTCCGTATGCCGAAGAAATGAGCCAACTTTTGGATTTTCGTCCCATTGCCATACAGGATGGTGTAGACAGCACATCATTACAAAATATCACTGAGATCAGTGACAGTAGTAAGTGATTCTGTTACATATGTAATTTATTTTATGAATTGTAGGTAAGAGCCTAATGAAAGCATATGTATGAGGTAATATTGTTCTATAATAGATGAAAATACTATTTTATACTAGATTCAAGCAACGGCATTTATGAAGATGCTCCAGATCCACGAGACGGTGCAGTTTCAGAGTGTTCATCAATGTCGGACAATAATTCGACAACAGACTTTACACAAGAAGATTCGTTAAGCGCCTTGCCGGAAATTCCTAATAGATGCGTATAAAAAAAAACTTATCCGTTTTTAGTAGACTGAATATGTGCTTTTGAAATCGTAATTCCTCATAGATCCAGGGATCATTAATATTAGCAAATGCAGATACAAGCCGATACAAAGCCTATCCGTATTTGCGAATATACCCAATACAAAATGTATCCGCGTTTATGAGGAATTACGATTTCAAAAGCACATATTCAGCCTACTAAAAACGGATACACGAATGCACACATATACGCAGTACATTCCCATTCAAAATATATCCGCATTTATGAGAAATTACGAAACAAAAATTGTTATTTTATGGGGACGCGCATAGCATTTTATCCGAATCCCGCTGGAGCTCCTACTACTTGTCCGCTCCGGATAAACCTCGATTTTTTTTAAGTGGAAACTTTCTTTTGAAGTCATCAGGTTTTCTTGACTGAGGTTGTTGTTGATAGTTGAGATCCTCTACTTCTGATGCTGTAAGAGTTCGGCCGAGAAAAAACGTCAGGCGATCCGTCAACATTTGATCCGAAGCCTCTCCGAGTCGTCCGTATTAGCAAGCAACCATCTCGCCACTGAGCCACACAGCCCGACGGGAGGAATTTAGTTTATATCGTATATACAGATCTTATACCTGATGACGTTCACAAATAGAAACCGATATGTCTTGTATTCGCAAATACAATTACAATCCGGAACATTTGAAAGCATGCAATTGCGGGGAAACTTTATGCACGGCTATACGTATAGAAACGTATTACGAATATCCTCCATGCATTGCAGTTCCATGCTCATATACGAGCTGTTTGCAAACGCGTACGAATTGCGATAAAACGCAAATTCGTATAGGCGCCGATACAAATACGATCGTAAACTGCGGATAGATTC
>NW_017257976.1:0-695 GCF_001594055.1 Mycetomoellerius zeteki
TAAACAAAAAAAAAATAGAATATCATTTTTGTTAGAGTAGCGCTATATACTCGTATAGGTTTAAGGAGTGAGCCAATCGGCAAAGGTTTATTAAACACACTAGATCAATTTATTAGATGTAAATCGTACAAAGTATTACTATACGAATACGCAGCAATAAAAAGACGCGTGTACAAACGAGAGACGCCATGTATGAAGGAGGAGGCAAAAAGAACATGAATAACATAAGTTGTAGAATGCAAAATAATATAGAAACAATGTTATGGCGCTGATGGTGCCGTGAGAAATATTATGAACTATTGAGAGTTAGGGATAGGGCGCTAATTGACGTGCTCTAACACTCCCCCTCAATTAGAACCCGAACATAATTTGCTCGAAAATAATCCTAAACCCGTCGCACAATTTATATGCTTTATACTAGGCAAGGACTTAGTCAGAACATCCGCGATCATTTCTTCCGAAGGCAGATACACCAGATCCACAGGGTGACTGTTCAGAACCTCTCGAATGAAGTGATGTCTGATGTTGACCGGCTCCACGGTTGTCGTTATAGATTGTCGCGGAAGTCAAGCTCGAACATCCGAGCTCATCTAGGAACCTGATCAGATATAACGCTTCCTTAGCTGCGTCGGAAATGGTCATGTATTCGGCTTCCATAGAGGAAAACGCCACGGTCTTTTGCTTGCGTGACTCCC
>NW_017257977.1:0-11295 GCF_001594055.1 Mycetomoellerius zeteki
TGTCGTACGCAGTGTGAATCCTACATTACGTGACCAGTTTGACGCTCGAATCGAGCGTCAGCATGAAAATGCAGCCTAAACCTAGCGTTTCTATGGTTGCTATCTGAACTTCTTTATCTTTTCATCCTTTCGCTCTGTCAAAACTCACTATATTTAGTGTCCTTATTCGCGTCGCATTTCAATGAATGCGTTTGAGTGAGTAAAAGCTATTGTAGGAGCATATTGGAGCATGCAACGCGAATAAACCCACTATTGCAATGAAATAATCTAAACTTAATGAAAATTAATAAAAATAAATTGTAAATATATTGAAAAATAAGGAAAAAATGTAGAAAAATTAAAAAAAAAAAATAAGGAAAAAATGTAGAAAAATTAAAAAAAAATATTAAATCACCTTCAAAACATATATTTATATAGAGAAATATTACATAATTGTAAATATATGCTAGGTATCAAAATAGACGATGCACGTTGTATTTCCCTCCAAATTTCTATTCTCAATCGTTCTCAACTAAATGGAACATTGAAACGGTCATTTAAATAGAGAAAGAGAAAGCAATAAAGGAGAAAATGAGACGGGGCAACTTACTTATTTCACGGAGTGCATGCGCACTCCGTTTTGGCCAACATAAAATCAAGAGAGTTGCGCTACTGTATATACTGTGGTAATGGATACCATCTCTTTGCCCTTGACGGCTTCTTCCCCGCAAGAATAAGCTGTATGGCTGTATCCCTACTTTCTTATATCCGTAGTTCTATGACTTATCGTCCTGTGAACGCCATTTTCTATCCAACTAGAACTTATGCCAGTCTCTTATTATAGTGTCTTTATGTTTTCTCAACGGCGAATGCCACACAAATCGAAAGAAGAGGAAGATAGCGACTGATGGATTGATTTGATGGTAACAACGATTGCTTTCCATTTACACACAAGTAAAACTTAGTCTGAAGTGAGCTGAGTATTTCGTACTCAAATTAATGACGTCAAATTACTTGCTTATTTTGGTAGAAAGTTATCACATATAATGCGGGGCCTACAATAGAAGTCGTAGCGGTCGTAGGGTTTTAAGTCGTAGAAAATTGACCAATCACAGTTGATTATTCTTCTCATATTCGACTGTGATTGGTTAATTTTCTACGACTTAAGATCCTACGACTACTACGACTTCTATTGTAGACCCCGCATAACACAGATTCATAACCTTACTTTTAAAATGAGTTTATGAGACTCGGTAAAGAATACGGTCTCGGTCTTGTGCAAATTTAGGCAAAAATTCAGTTAACTCTCACTTGTAAGAATGCAAAAGGAATGCATATTCAATTGAGTTATGATGTCACAAGTAAGAATTATCTGAGAATCGGTGTAAATGAAAAGCAACTAATGCATTTCTAATCGCATTCGTGGCACGTGCTGATCTGATTCATCTGATCATTCTTTTATAAGGATACAGATGCAAGTCAATAGACGAGTGATAGAAAATTCCGAAAAAAGCTTTACATGTTACGAGAATGGCAAAGCTTAGTTCGTACTACACGCTTTGTCCACTTATCGACCAGCAGAGTTTACTCGGCGTCGAGAAGGATAAGGAACCAGGCTGCGCAGTAGTGACTCTCGGCAGGAACATAGTTATACGATATAAGGTTAGAGATTTAACCATCATGTTTTAAATGTGGCTTTGAAACATTTTGACGATCCATATGTATTTCCAGCTACAAGATCTAAAACAGATTAGTAGTTGGTCCAGCAAAGAAAGATTGACGACGCAAGTCATTTATGATAGATTCAAGCAGCGTTATGTTGCTGCCTTTAATGAGAGAAAGATTCGGGTTTGGTCAGAAGAGGAGGCAGACTTGAATAACGTGAAGGGACACAAGTTTTCGTCCCTGCTTCATGCTATTCTATCACATGGTGACTCGTCACCCATTCTTGTCCAGCAAAATGGAGCTACAGCTTCTCTAGAGTGGGCCATCGCTAACAGGAAGACATGGATGAGCAAGGGTATAATTAGGGCTAAGGAGAAATTATTAAACTGTCAGCTGATACATTTAAACGGAAAGACGAGTTTGTTCTGCTTGACAAGAGTAGAAGAAGTCTATAACTATGTAGTAGTTGGATTGGAGGACGATACTTGTTTGGAGAAAGTGGATACTATCAGGAGGATAGAATTAAAACGAAAGTCAGAGGTTCTCATGGGACATGTTGTAATACATTATAAGAACGATGCGTATCTGTTGACTTTATGTATGTATTAAAATGGTGTATCAGGTTCCTCTTTCCTCTTTTTTTAAAGATAAAACATGCATGTTTAATATTGTGCAATTGTTTCAGGGTCACACGGTAGATTGTATAGTCACTTGTTGACAGGAACATCTTCCGACATGGAATCTAATAGGTTGATCAGTGTAATTACTAATATCAATACAAAATATCCCATTGTCATGACACATCTTAACGAGACGACGATAGCGATTTATGGTGCTGATGTCACGGACGAGGGAGCAATACTCATGATATACAATGTACAATTCAAGTCAGCGCAAGCGGTGCAGAAGTTAAAACTTTATACCAACGACGCTAAGCTCTGGAAAGTGGAGGACAAATTGTTACTAGCGGCAAACAGACATTTGGCCATTGCGCCCTATCACCTGGCGCCGCAAAGGATAGCTGCTATGTTGGGCTCGTCTTTGCGCTTCAAGAACGACAATGATGGTAATGATGCAGACGATATTATCGTGATACAAGAAGCGACAGTGGCTCAATGGGACAAGAATCGAACGTGGACGAGAAATGCATCGACAGGTCGAATACCTTTGAATATCTCGAAAAAGATTTGTTCTTATTTGAACGAAGGATGGAGCGATTCCGCGATACAAGAGACTGTGATCCCATTATTGATGGAATCTGACGATGTCGCGTCGATCTGTTGGTGCTTCGATACGTTCAAAGATTTGTCAGAGAAGTTATTAGTGGATCTTTTGATATTTACCTTAAACAGTCCAGACAAAGTATTCGTTCCTCTGCAAAACGGCACAATTGATAGCACATTGAAAGCTAGTAATCCCTATTCCAGAGACAATTTTCTCGACAGAGTGTTTAGTATCAGCTATTCCAGTGTTTCATTGTTACCTCACCTGAAAACCGGTTTAACTTTCGACCAAGTACTTAAATTATTGGAATATCTAATATGTAAATTGAATGAGAAATCAAACTCGCTTGACGATAATTCACAGCCGAACGATCAGCAGTTGTATGATTGGTTCTGTGTGCTTCTCGACTCACACTATCAACATTATTTATTATCGCAAGATATGCACGTTTTGGAGCTTTTCAATCGGCTAGATTCTATCCTAGAAGAACATGTAAGTATGAAAAGTAACTCGCACAATCTTTTGTTATTTTATCAACCAACTGTCGTTTCTTTTTTCCCAGTTTCAGTTTTTGCAAAATCTCGTCAACTTGAGGCCTATGATAGACAGGACAAACAATGGAAAACCATTACGATCTTCTTCGAGAAAACACAATAAATTCTACTCTATAGAAGAAATAAAACTTTATTAAATAAATGAAAAGACACACTTTCACATCTCGAGTCATAGTGTGTTGTGAAGATGTACTCTTCATATATTTTTTATGTATTTTTCTATTAATCTTATGCAGAAGACGAATTACTGATAGACGAAGATAATATAAATACTATTGAAAAATGTTTAACTTGAATTTTGACATTATTAGCTGTAATTTTAATATCTTGTGTTTCCGATTTCTTTCTGCATTGTTACACTAAATGACAACTAAAATTAAAGTAATTATTCAATCAATCAATCAACTATAGCGATATTCTCTTTTATTATTAATATCGCAAAGTAGATTTTACACTCTGATAAACGTGTGTATATCTCTGAACTGGATAAAATATTTAAAACTTGAAGGCTCACGAAACGATACTATCTACTAGATTTTCATTATCATTTACTTTAATTCATCGATATATGGAACTGTGCATAAATTGCCGATTGCAGCCATGGATAATTTTCCGCCAGCAAGTTTTCCAGCAACCTAAAAGTATTGTAAAGAAATAGCCGTTTTTAATAAAGTCTTAAGGCCGGAGCACAAACCTTTGCATAATGAATAAAGCATAAGAAATCAGTCTTTTATTTTGTGGAAACGAAAAAATTAAAGGACTTTGGTTGTGGTACATTTTCTTATGCATTATGTGGGTTGTATTCAGAACGCGTTTTTATCTCTAAAATTCTATAGTATGCATAATAAACTATAGCATGTTAGCGCACTAACATCATTGTAAGCGCGTTCTGAATACGGGTTATGCGTTATGCAAAACTCTGGCTCCCGCCCTAACATATAAGTTTTGTGTATACTTTTGTGCACTACATAAATGTATACATATACATATATAAAACATTGCATAATGTTGAAAAAGTAAATTGAAAAGAAAGAAAAGTAAAGCAAACGATATTGCTGGAAAAATAAAATCTGCATACCGATTTGACTTCAGATGCAGTTATTTTGTCTACTTCTGCAACGAGATCAGATGGTTTGTACACGCGTCCTTTAATGATTGCTTGCTGTCCCATATTTTCCAAGTACATAGCATCATTATCTGCGGCATATAATATTTCCGCTTTCAACATAGTCTTACCGCGCACGACATCAGCCTCGGAAAGCTTAGGCGATCTCAGATATTCAGTAGCAGCTTTTGTTACCTACAAAGTAAGATAAAATTATAGCGTATACAAGGAATTTGGCCTGGTGAGAAATTTATTAGTTGTAGAATAAAAAATATTTATGTTAAATGCAGGGCTGGGTAAAATATCTTTCGAATTCCATTTAAAATATTAATTGTAAAATACTTTTAAAAAATATATTTAAAATACAAAATAGGTTTTTCAAATCCATTTTAAATGTAAAATGGATAAATAGGTATTTTAAATGGTTTGCAAATGTGCAAAATGATTTTTCTTGCCATAGCAAAAATTTTTACGAAAAAGTACAGAAAAATTATATAGATTGAAATAAGATCTTAGAAATTCTTATTTTTTAGATATTCGCGCGCGTAGTGAAACATAGAATGAGATTTGTTTATCTCAGAAATCCATAGTTTTTCGTAGATATTCATACGTAAGATGTAAAGTGGCGTTGTTTGGGCGAAGGATTTCTTGGTTTTTTAAACAAATAACAGTATTTTACATTCCACTACAAATATCTATATCTAAACTAAGAATTTATAAAACCTTGTTTCAATCTATGTTTTGTCATAAAAACTTTCCGCCAAGATGATATAAATTTTATAAAAGTATTTTACGTTTGAAATCCATTTTCAACGGAATTCGAAGCCCTGATTACAGTATTATAAATAAAGTATTTCTGATGGGAATATTAAAAATTTTTTAATATTATGATTCGAAAACGGGACCGTTTACTTGAATAAATCAAATTAATATGAAAAGCGCCGGTTATGGTCAAAATTAGATGTTAAGAGTAATATATATTTTTAGAAATGTATATAGTATTTTACATAATGCTGGAACACTCTTTTATTAAGAGTTAATATTTATGGACTATCTGAAATTAATTTTCCCTTTACAGTTTCATTTGTAGTTTATTTGAATATTCATAAAAATCTTTGGCCAATCATGGGACTTAGTTTTTCTTATATGTCAATGATTCCAGGGAAAATTTGTGAAAACGTAGAAAAATTTTATGAATGGTTAAATGATAGACAAGATTCCATTTCAAATGTAAAATGAAAATATTTTCCAAAAACCATTTAAAATGGAAAATACAAAATGCCATTTCCATTTTAAATACATATTTAAAATGGAACTATTTTAAATATTACCCAGCCCTGGTTAAATGACAAAACTTACGGAACCGGCGACGTTGGGTACTGAGGACAGAATAAGACCAAACAATCCGGAATCACTGTAAGAAACATTAAATGCTGAAAGGGCAAATTGGTCGGTGCTCGTTGCTCCGGAGACTGCTTGTTTCAGTGGAGACACGCTGGAGCCCCACTTTACACGAGGGCCAGAACCTATTGCCCTTTGCAACACGGCACAAGCAAGGGCATCTTTTTCTTTGTTTAAACCTGCTGCTTCAACGGCTACCGCTACAGTGGACAATTCAGAGGAGCGTTCCTTGCGGAGTTCCCCTCCGCGATATTTAGCAATTTCCACAATATTATCTCCCGGACCTACCTTCAAATTCGAAGCAAACTGTGTCACGTCCGACAGTGACACGCCCGTTGCTACGACCGCGCATCTCGAGCCAGTAAACCAAGTGTTAACAAAATGTTGCAGCTGTATAGGAAGAAAGCAAATTTCTCTTTTGTGCCATGTGCCATTAATACGTAACATTACGTACGTACAGTTTCTGTATTGATTTTTCCAAGTTGTCTCTTTGGCGAGTATAGAGAATAACCTAGTCCAGTACGGTAAGCTGCCTTGTGCAACAATTCCATTATACGGGTTGCCTCGGGTATCATAGATAATTCATAGCGCAACCTGGATAGTTGATCGGATATTTCCCATGGCTTAAATACTTGCTTGGTGGCAACATCCTCTAAGAAAGTCAAAGCTTTGTCTCTGTTGCAATATTAGAATATAAGTGTTGCAAAATTACTACAACGGATATATAGATGTATTAATGAAGTAATTGCTTACAAGTTGTTTCTAGTAATTTGTAATGTATATGCAATGCTTTCACGATCAGTGGTAGCAGTTAAGTTTCCACCAAGTTGTTGGATGTTTCTAGTTATTCCAAAGTAAGTTGATCTACAAGTGCTCAGACCAGCAGCAATTCGAATGTGATGCGCAGTGCCTTGTGTATCATATGTCTCGTTGCGGGAGCCAGCTCTAAACGCAAAAAGAGCGTAGAGCAAGAGATGATTATTTTATACTGAGCAATTATATATCATAATATCATTTGTTAACTCGTAATGTCATTTTTATATACCTAAAGATGATTGACACTTGAGCAACAGGATTATTGTTATCGAGCGCAGCAACTGTCACCTTATTGTTCGGCAATAACTGAAGTTCTGGGGTCGCAACATTAGAACATTGAGCAACCGCGGCAGCTGCATAATGCCTTACCTTGGGTAATTAAAAAGGTAGGTACATATATTATACATATATTTATCGATTTAATTATAAAATATATAAACATAATCGCGTGCGCTGTACTTTTTTATTATTTCTAAAAGATAAATAATAATATTAAGGATAATGACACAATATAAATAAAATGAAATTGCAAACATTCAATAGAGTATATTAGTATAGGTATAGGTATAGGTATATATAAAGCTAACATTTTTTTATTTCAATTCTGCCAAGATAATCTACAGAACATCCGTAACGATACACATAATTCCAAAATTGTTCGAAACATTTGAAAAGTTACAAGATAAACACATGTCATATTCTTTAATGAGATTTATATAACACCTGCATTACAAACTCAATGGTAAATGATAAAATGTCCGGAGACATGAAAACATGCATGATTGTCTTTATAAGATTCGTTTACCGTAGAATTACGAAGAACGGGCGATCGTATAGCAGAACAGGCCATTTCTCGTGCTTCCTGTAAAAGCGAAGAATAGGTCAGACAGAAGTAGACCGAGTAGACGACACGGTCACACAGAAATACCGAACTGACCGAACACTGACCGAACCGAACTACCGAAGTCACCGAAATCGAACAGTCCGACTCTAAAGCGGGGAGCACAGACTCTTGCATAACGCATAACACGTAATGCATAAGAAAATATACCAATCAAAGCCCTCCGTTTCCTTCTTTTCCATGAAATAAAGAATTCTGATTGATTAAATTTCTTATGCATAACACAACACGAAATGCATAAGAAAATGTACCAATCAAAGTCCTTCGTTTTCTTCTTTTCCATGAAATAAAGAATTCTAAATGGTTGAATTTCTTAGGCCGGAATCAGACTACGCATTGAAGATTCAGGTTGAAGATCGAAGATTGAAATTTGACCAATAAGGACAAAGAAATTTTTGCTCCTTTCGTTTCGATTGGTCAAATTTGAATTTTTCAATCTTCAATCTCAATCTTCAATGCGTAGTCTGATTCCGGCCTTATGCTTTATGGCCGGTATTCATAGTCAGTTCTTATATTCAAGATCATCTCAAGTTCAGCCTTGAGGTGTTACGAACCAATAAGAGAGCCACATTAGCGTATTAAGACATAAGCTGCGTTCAGCAGAACGTTTGTTTTGCAACTGTTGGAAGTTTCCTTCGCGCTGATTGGATCATACTTTTAGATCTAGAAGAATGGTCCTATCTCAGCAGACAATCATAAAACGGTTGCAAAACTGTTGAGTCTGCTGAACGCAGCCATTACTTAAGACGGTCTTGAAATAAGAATCGACTATGAATACCGGCCTATGTGTTATGTGTTATGCAAGAGTCTGTGCTCCCCGCTTAAGCAGGATTGGGTATTATGCCGATTATGCGTGGCTAGGAGATATTATGCATTTTATGTGTATAATATGCATATAATGCAGAAGATGTGCATAATATTCAGAAAACTTGCAGAAAATGTAAAAAACACGGATACAAACACAATTAAATTCTTTACACTACACTAAGGGTGTGAAAAAACGGAATCGGAACACGAAATCGGGAAAGTGAAGTGGTAGGGACAACCAATCAGCATCGTTTCGTCCCGATTTTAAGTAGCCTGGCTTCCTATGGGGCATATTTTTCGGAAACGGAAATTTTTCATACTGTCAATCACCAGTGATCACTAGCGATTAAAAATAATATTGAAAAAATTCAACTAAAAGGAGCATTGAAAAGGTGAAAAATGTAAGTATTGTAATTACATGTATGTTAAATTATAATGATTTTATATTAAATTATAATGATGGTTTTGCATACATCTCTAACCTTGTTTTGTTTTATATATATTAAATATTTTTTATTTGATTCTTGTAGGAAAAGATGAAAGCGAAAACAGCACGATTATTTCTTATAAAAAATATACAATGGCAAAGAACTCCACAGTTACCTTGGCAAAAAGAGTTTCGAAGAAGACAGCATCTCCAGATAGCTCAATTACTCAATGGAAACAGAAAGTCGAAATAATATCAATTTGATATTATGGCTGGTCATATAGGCAGCGGTCCACTTGACGCTACAAACGCTTCAAAGCATTCTTTGATTAGTTAATTCGTAAAATTCTTTGTTCTGATTGGTCATTCAAACGCTTCAAAGCGTTTGTAGCGTCAAGTGGACCGCAGCCTATATTGACCGAATCATGACGAAAAAATGATGTAAAAAGATTCGGTCAATAATCAGTCACAATGACGTCAAATTGACATAATATTTACTTCCTTGTTTTCCCTGGGTATTTGGCATATTGTACATATGATGTTAGGTTAGAAATGTATGCAAAATCATCATTATAATCTAATATATTAATAAAATCATCATTATAATCTAATTATCAATAAAATAATTTAACATACATGTAATTACAATACTTACAGAAGATATTTTTCATCTTTTCAATGCTCCTTTTAATTGAATTTTTTCAATATTATTTTTAATCGCTAGTGATCACTAGTGATTGACAGTATGAAAAATTTCCGCTTCCGAAAAATATGCCCCATAGGAAGCCAGGCTACTTAAAAATCGGAACGGAACGATGCTGATTGGTTGCCCCTACGACTTCACCTTTCCGATTCCGTGTTCCGATTCCGTGCCCATGAAACAGCACCCTAACCTGCTCAATATAGGTGCATCCAGAAGCACGACTGCTCATTAAGCGTACTCACCAAAATTTTGTCTCATATTTCTAGTAATATGAGGTTTTATCCACCATCTTCTTGTAATTCCTTTTTTACGTTTTTTTATAAGTAATCTCAGTCTTATAATTTGCATCCAAATAAGTAATAAATTTGAATAAATATTCAACGTTTCAATTTCTATGACTATTCCGACTTGCGACGCAATTGTAGACTAGCAAGTCGTACTCATACCTACATACAAAGCTGGTTCTACATTAGTCACATCGCAGCGTCGCAAGCGTTGCGGTCCAATCAACGTCAAGCTAGCTCGACTCTGATTGGACTGCAACGCTTGCGACACGCTTGCGACGTTGCGATGCGATCATTGACTACGTTTACACGGATTGATTTACGCCGAAGTTATAATATCGATGTTAGGAAACTGGCCAATCGCAGTCATTCCATTCTTCAGAGGAATAGCTATGACTGGCCAATTGTAAACGTAGTCAATGGCTGCGTTCAGCAGAACGTTCATTTTGCAACTGTTGGAAGTTTCCTTCGAGCTGATTGGATCATACTTTTAGATCTAGAAGAATGGTCCTATCTCAGCAGACAATCATAAAACGGTTGCAAAACTTTTGAGTCTGCTGAACGCAGCCAATGTAGAACCAGCTCAACACGCGATAAGCGACTAACGATACCCGACTTCGTCATCCGAATACTTATTGTAGAACGGGTCTTAATAAATCCATGAACGACCCTAGCGAGCATTGGTAGCGTTTAATTTAGAGGATTCTGTTCTAAAGCACCGATGGCACCGACTAAACTTTTTTCCTTTTACAATTTCGTAGAGAATAATAAGGGCCAATTTCACCAACCACGGTTAGATTAACCGACGGTTAAAGTTAGCAGGGTGACCAACAGACACATATTTTCTCGTAACCTCTTGGCTCTAACCTGAAATTTGTGGGAAGCAATAAACAGTGTATTATACATGTGAAAAAAAGTTTAAAAGGTAATATAAATATGTATAATATGTTTCTTTATATAATATAAAATGACATTATAAATTTTATTTTTTTTTACAGATTAAAACATGCAAAGGCAAAAGAATTTTTCTGACGCAGATAAAGAATCTTTATTAGATTTAATATTTTTACAACGTGATGTCATTGAAAACAAAGAAACTGATCGTTCAACACTTGTAAAAAAGGATGAAGTATATATATTTATATTACCTTTTAAACTTTTTTTCACATGTATAATACACTGTTTATTGCTTCCCACAAATTTCAGGTTAGAGCCAAGAGGTTACGAGAAAATATGTGTCTGTTGGTCACCCTGCTAACTTTAACCGTCGGTTAATCTAACCGTGGTTGGTGAAATTGGCCCTTAGGGCCACTGTCACCAAGCTCAATTAACTTAACTGGACCAATTAATCCATCGGAATTGACCAATCTGTCAATTCTTCAAACAAAATGACAAATGCGATTGGTCAATTCCGATGGACTAACTGGCC
>NW_017257977.1:11481-13413 GCF_001594055.1 Mycetomoellerius zeteki
ATAAAATGATTTTTTGATATTCTAAACCTTGACCTGAAATCTACATCGTCAAACAATTCTAAATAATTTATACGTGGTTTGATTTTACGTGGTCTTCGACGTTTTTCTAAATTGTAACCAGCAAATTCGTCAAAAAATATGTAATTTATAATATCATTCATTTTGTATTCTCACTCACTGATGAAATTTCAGATAGACAAAGCTCCGTAAAGTTGACAATATATAAGAGGTTACGAGAGAATATGAATGTCTGTTGGCCACCCTCTGCTAACTTTAACCGTCGGTTAATCTAACCGTGGTTGGTGAAATTGGCCCTAAGGGCCACTGTCACCAAGCTCAGTTGATCTAACTAGGCCAGTTAGTCCATCGGAATTGACCAATCGCATTTGTCATTTTGTTTGAAGAATTGACAGATTGGTCAATTCTGATGGATTAATTGGCCCAGTTAAATTAACTGAGTAGTCCTAAATGTACGTAATAAGTCTATCGTACTCGCAGTGAATAAAGCGGCGTCTTATACAATGAGATTTTATGACGTAAAATTTAAGATTAAGCCGTAAAAAATTGAACCATCAATAATCAAGTGTTCTTCTCATATTCGATCGTGATTAATCAATTTCTTATGGCTTAAGGTTTAAGCTTAAATTTTACGCTTTAAAATCTTATTGTAGACGCCACTTTATGGAACACAGCTTAAATTATATGTACAGGGAACCTATGGACAACTTAGGAACATATATGATTTATAACGATTGTTGAAACATTCGACCCATGTGCGACAATACAGCAGTGCTGTTAGCAGAGTTTGCAAACGCTAACGCTATCAATACATTATTTCGGAAGGAATAGCGTTGATAGCGCGCAGTTGTAACACGCTACCATTAGTGACTTCATGATCGTGTTTGTTAGCGCTATCTGCAGCTCAGCGAATAGTTTGTAGTGCTAAAGGTCACTGTTACCAAGCTCAGTTAACTTAACTGACCAGTTAGTTTGAAGCAAACAAAATGACAAATGCGATTGGTCAATTCCGATGGACTAACTGGCCAGTTAAGTTAACTGAGCTTGGTGATAGCGGCCCTAAATAGCGCGAATAGTTCTTTCCGAACGCACCCTATGAATACGGACATTAAGTCCGGATCTACAATAGGTGTTTTAAGATTTAAGCTGTAAAAAATTGACCAATTACAGTCAAATCCGAGGAGAATAATCGACTGTAATTCACCCATTTCTTATGGCTTAAGGGTTAAAATCTTATTGTAGATCCGGGGTAATGGGCGAGTACAAGACGGCAAAACGGCTAGGCATGCTTATCGAGCGATTGAATATGATTGGTTGAATCTATAAGTAACAACCAATTATGTTCATTTGCTTGGCGAGCAGGCTAGCCGCTTTGTCAACTTGAACGCACCCATGAACTTATGATAATACATACATGTGAAAATATGTTTAACTTTTAAAGACACATTTTTAGATTATGTGCACATTGATCAAGTGGATCAAGTGTACTTTTCTGATTTTCGCTATACTACTATAAAATTCCAAATAAATTTTGTACAATTGCTGGACTCACACTGCATCCTATTTTCGTCGTACGACGTTCTGCAACCAATCAGAAAACAGGATTCCTATGACTTTTGCTTCGTATTATCGGAATCCTGTTTTCTGATTGGATGCAGAGCGTCAGTGTGACGAAAATCGGATGCAGTGTGAATCCAGCAATAGTTTCGGGTTAATTCGAATCCGGGGAATCGGCCGAATCTCTCCAGGACGTAACAAGGAACTAAAATTTCTTTATCCTTATTGGTCAAATTTCAATCTTCATGATGGGTGTATTCCGAATCGGATTAGCTTAGCTTATTTTTTTCCTTAGATATTGGCAGTTCTAGAACTAAACCGAGAAGTGTTCCGAACCCATCGGCCGTCGAACTCAGC
>NW_017257977.1:13587-18014 GCF_001594055.1 Mycetomoellerius zeteki
TTCTATTGTAGACCCCGCATTATGACAGCCGACGGGTTTGGAACACTTCTCGGCCGTCTCGGTTTAGTTACGGAACTGCCAACATCTAGGGGAAAAAATAAACTAAGCTAACCCGGTTCGGAATACACCCGATATCGATACTTTGGCTGCGTTCAGCAGAGAAAGCAGCTTTGCAACTGTTGTAAAATTCTTCAATACGATTGGTTCTTGCTTTTGGTTCCTGACAGATCTAAATGTATAAACCAATCATATTGAAGAATTTTACAACAGTTGCAAAGCTGCTTTCTCTGCTGAACGTAGGCTTTATATTGGAGTTGAGATATCGATATTTCAGACTAATAATTTGAAATATCGATACTGAGTTTACATTTGTTCGTCGAAGAATCCAAACACCCAATTGTATTGTGTATAATTAAGAGAAGGGCAGGGAAGTATGAATATAATGTTAATTAATTATAAGCAAATGACGAGGATAGCCACCAGTTTGTTGATAAACGGTGGTAACTTTTCAAGAAAATACGCTACTACTATAGCCGATTACAAAATTACTTGGGTACGACCAGAGAAAGTGTCGTATTTGTCATCTGAAAAATCTGGTGATCAAGGATTAGAAATTGATGTCAAATCATCTGATTTTGGCAAAATCTACAACGAGTTACCTGAACTGAAAAAGTAAATACTAATGCATCTGTAGATAATTATTTAGAGTATCCCCCCCTCCTCCCACCTAAAATCTTAATAAAAATATGCTCATTTGACGCGTTTTCACTCAAAACGAAAGAATCTGGCAGAAAAATGCGTCGGTCGGCCTCGTGAATTGAGTTATTAAGCGTTAAAGTTTAAGACTTTAGAGGTTAAGATATCTGTCATTCCGACTTTATAAACATAAATTTACTGCTTTAAAAACACAAATTCACTGCTTCGAAAACAAAAATTCACTGCTTTAAAAACACAAATTCACTACTAATGCAAAGAATTGTATGCTTAAAACAGTGAATTTTTGTTTTTAAAGCAAAGAATTTGTGTAATTAAAGCAGAACGTGTATACATTACATATAATGCTGTATCGAGTCGGGATGACAGATATATCTTAATCTTTAAAGTCTCAAACTTTATAACGCGCTTAATAACTTGATTCACACACAGATGCTGACTGCTGCGTTTTTTCTGTCAGATTTTTTCGTTTTGAATAAAAATGCGTCGAATAAGTATATTTTTGTTAAAATTTTAGGTGGGGAGGGATATTCTGAATAATTACCCTATAAATAAATATTTTATTTTAATTAAAATTTGAAATATGCTATTTATATATAATATTTTTTGTCAGTGCCAGTGATATTGTTAAAAAGATGTTTACATTACAATTTCTACCTCGCAAAGAAACAATTAATGTCAGAAGAGACAAAATCTTAGAATTGGTTCAAAGACACAAATTAGACCGAAATTCGCCAGAAGCTACAAGCAAGTATAGCTCTACTATAAATAGGATAGATTATACAATAGAATAATAGGCTAAAGTTATTATACTTTCACTTTTCAGTTGCCATTATGACTAATGATATATATCAGTTGCAAGAATATTTAACAGAATATCCTAAGAATATGAAAATGAAAGTTCAATTGCTAGAAACAATTGCAAAGCGAAAAAAAATGCTCAAGTTTTTGCGGCAATGTGATTATAGACGTTTTGAATGGATCTTGGAGAAACTTAATCTTGTTTACAAACCAGTACCTGAGTGAGAGCTTTATCAAATATCAATATACATTTATCCTTTATTTTGCTGAAATTTTATAAATCTGATTATTTTCTACAAAACATTTAATAGGCTACCACACCAGATTACCAGGAAGGATTCATTAAGACGTTTAACAGAAAAGCATTGTAACGAACTTGTGCAAGAAAAATTGGATATTTACAAAAAAGAATTGAAAAAGTTACAAAAGGATTTTTATATGGAAAAGGCAGAGAAGCTTGCGTTTATCAGGGAGGAAGAAATAGCATGTGGATTACAACCGTCAGTGAGTGAAGAGGATATTGCATACGCTAAGCAGAAAGCAAGAGAATATCAAAAATAATATATTAATCTATTGTAATTTAGAAACAATACAAGTGTAAACGAAAGTTTACTTTGTCAATCAGTGTGTATCTTTTTATACTTAATTTTGTCCATTCCATTTAATGACATTTTCATTATTTGAAATTTTTGGCAATCGATTTCTTAACTTGGTAGGAAAATTTTTATGAAAAAGTACAGAAAAACTACATATAATACGAGATCTTGGAAATTCTTAGTTTTTCGTAGATATTTATAGCGGGGCATAGATAGTGTTTAAAAAATTAAGAAATCCTCTGTTCTTTCTGTATACGTCTTCTGATGTATCATGAATTTTTACGAAATATTTCTTCTGTAAAAATTACATAGTTCCTGTATAGGGACTCTGGTATCATGAAACAAACAACGCCACTCTACGTCCCATTACAAAAATATCTAAAAACTAAGAATTTCTAAAGATGATTTTAATATCTCAATCTATAATGTAGTTTTTTGTAAAAATTTTTCCGCTAGGGAATAATTTAAAAAAAAGTTACAGATACACACACACACACACACGAGCATAAAATTTGCTGCATCAAGTTGTTATCCACAAAGCAAACCGTTGAATCGGTGAATGATATCAATCCTCGATCGATATACAGGGTGTTCAGCGTAACGGTTCGCACGATTTTTTAAACGCTTCTGACAATTAAAAATGGTTGAAAGGTGATTATCCATCTATTTTATGCGGGCTACAACATGCGATAAAAAAATTAAAAAAAAAATTTTTTTAAATAAACAAGTCAAGGTCATCTTGAATTTTTTAAATAGCACCATACAATTTTTTTTCCATAATATTGTAGGGATCTTCAAGACGAATTCAACGCTCTATCGAGATTGATAAAATCAATAAAACATTTTCATTGATGTTTTATTGATATATATACATAGACATATAATATTTATCACAAATACTCATTAATAAAGGAATACTTGTGTGAATAAATTTTATTGATATTTAATATCAAATTTGCAGCATTATAAACATAAATTAATGAAGAAAAACTGTAACTTATGTAAGCAAATGTTCAAATTGCTTGCCTCCTGCAGCACAAAGTTCTGCCCTTTTTAATAAATTAGTATGCGTAGCAACTATTATACTATTTTGATCCAAAGTTGCACAAGCTGTAATTATTCTTTCTCGAAGATCTTGAATATTATTTATTAGTGTTTGATATACAAAAGATTTCAGATGTCCTCATAAGAAAAAATCCATCGGAGATAAATCTGAAAAATGTACCGGCCATCGGATTGATTCATATATACATACAACATGATTTTCAAAGATGTCCTGATAGAATAATTTTGAAAATTTGTTCACATAAGTATTTCTTTATTAATGAGTATTTGTGATAAATATTATGTGTCTATGTATTGTATATCAATAAAACATCAATGAAAGTGACAATCTCGATAGTGCGTTGAATTCGTCTTGAAGATCCTTACAATATTATGGAAAAAAATTGTATGGTGCTATTTAAAAATTCAAGATGACCCTGACTTTATTTAAAAAAAATTTTTTTTTAATTTTTTTATCGCATGTTGTAGCCCGCGTGAAACAGATGGATAATCATCTTTCAACCTTTTTTTTTTAATTGTCGGAAGTGTCTTGCGGACCGTTACGCTGAACACCCTGATATGATCGATGTATATAGTTTTATTTATATTATTTGTTGAAAGTTGCAGTTTTATGAGTGCGGATTTCGCTTTAATCGCTAAACGATTATATGTATAAACGACTGTTATTTTTGTACATGTGTATATAAAGTAAAAGTATTTGCATAATAGAGCTGTACTTGGAAACATTTTCGGCAAATACAAAGACACAATTGCAAATATAAAGGAAACGATTAAACCATTATAAATTATTTAAATAGAGAAAAATACGAGTTAATTTTTTCATGATTTATACATATATATATATATAGTATATAAAATATATAATATATTGCGTATTTTTGGTACTTTGGATCGTGCGCATTTTACACGTTTAATTTATACACGATCGCGAAGAGACTTTCAAGTTTTAAATTCTTAATGAAATTCTGTAACGAAAATTAATTGATTACTATATTTAATATTATTTCTACATATATATATCATATTATTTAGATATTTTTTTAGACGGTGAAAATTATGAAAGCGTCGTGATCGTGATAAAATTACGATGCAAATTCGATTGCTGGTAGCCTAATGCAAGACTGGCAAATAGCAATATGGCAAGGATCGAACATACCACTTTGATCAAAAAGTTCCCGGAATTACCACCAGGTGATGCTCTGAGTCAGCTGATTTGAGTTCTGTTTTTTTTGGTTAGGTTGCCACATCTAT
>NW_017257977.1:18269-22095 GCF_001594055.1 Mycetomoellerius zeteki
GGCAACCTAACCAAAAAAACAGAACTCAAATCAGCTGACTCAGAGCATCACCTGGTGGTAATTCCGCGAACTTTTTGATCAAGGTGGTATATACATATCTTTTAACGATGTTGCGAGTTTGCAATCTCGTCGCGCGGTGCACCGCGGTGTATGCGTTGACGATTGAGGCAATACGCAATAGGCCAGCAAAATTGCAACTGAATGCTTGCTGTATTCATATATACAGATATGTATAAAGAAGAGGAGAGTCGCATTCTATAGATGCTACTCGTGTATAATCCCGTTTAGAGATCCTCAAGTAAGAGATGCGCGAACTTCTAGCATTTGCAAAAACATGGCGACTTCCATTATGTGTCATATGTGTGTAATACTTGTATGTTTGTAAGTACAAATTTAGATAATAATGATTCAATATTATAAAATATTATTATGCCATATAAGTTGTAAAATTGATGTGGTAATGGTGAAATCACACGGTACGGGAATCAGCATGCGGGACACAGGATGCGTGATTCGAACAGCCAATCAGCGCTCTTCGGCATTTTTCTATCCCGCATGTCTTTCGTCCTGTGCACACAGTGCGTGAAAGACCCGAAAATGACGTGTTCCGGGAAATAAATACATAAATAAAAAAATAATTGTTTCACCGAAACAGTAATATTTGTTAACTTTATTTAAGTACACTATTTAAAATGTTGAAATAAACATTACTGCGACAGTATTGAACAAATTTTATTTAAAATTTTATTATTGCAAAAATTGTTTTTGAATCCTATGACGCATTTTTGGTCATTTTCCCGTATCATGTGCGCAAGGCACGCGCTAAAATCATACGTATGCGTTATTATTGATCTGTCTAGAATTTTGGAGCAAAGATTAAAAATGGATAATAAGTTGTCGATGTTACAAGAAGCTATTAAAGTTTTAATGAAATTTTATGTGAGAACTCCAATGTTACTTTATCGAAAGAAGAACGTGAGATCAACATTAACCAAACTATTTATATTGTATGAAACAATGTCGAAGACAAGAAGACTAGAACTAAGGAGGATCAACTCGTGCCAATAGCGGTAGTGGGGGTGAGGCAAAAAGTGGCGACGGATAACTTCCCCCACTCTTGCGCTTCATTAGTCCTCTCTGTCGCTCTATATAGTTGTCGCTCTATTGTTCTATAATCGTCACTTTGTCGCTCTTATATCGAACTTTCACACAATGCGCAGTGCCGCTGCACATCGTGTGAATAGCCGCGGACGTTTTTTGACTCACCCCCACCACGCGAGTTGATCCTCCTTAGTTCTAGTCTTCTTGGTCGAAGAAAAAAGTTCAAAGAAGTGTATGAGTTAGATCAATTTATACTGTGGAACAATGGCTTCTTCAAGAAGACAGTAACAATTTAGTTACAATGTTAATAACAGACCCATCGTTGTATTTTAATTATTTCAAAATGCAGGTGGACATTTTTGATAAACTGTTTACTTTAGTGGGTCCTAAAATTGAAAAAGAATGTAATAAAAGGGAATCAATTCCCTCTCGAACATGGCTTGAAAATTGTATTAGATATTTAGCCAGTGGTGATAGCATGAACTATAGGATATGCTTTTAGAGTTGCTCCAAACACAGTTTCTAAAATTGTGCATGAAACTTGCAATGAAATTTGGAAAGCATTAAAAGATATAGTTATGTCTGTACCAAGTACACAAGAATGGAAAACGATAGCGCAAAATTTTGAAAGACTGTGGAATTTTCCTCATTGTATTGGAGCGATCGATGAAAGACACATGGTTATAGAGATAATAATTAATTTTAACTCTTTTTTTAAGGCATATTGATACAAATATGTTATAAATGCTTGATTACATTTCAGGCTCCTCCACATAGTGGTTCCATTTATTTCAATTATAAAAAAAATCACAGTATTAATTTCTCACCGGTGTTTCTGATGCACATTATCGTTTCATTGTGGTTGATGTTGGAGCAGAAGGTCGTCGCAGCGATGGTGGAGTGTTTGCTGATAGCAATATACAATCGAGATTATATTCAAACACTTTAAATGTACCTTCCCCTGCTTTAGTTGATGAAAGGGAGCTGCCATATGTTTTGGATGGCGACGAAACATATCCTTTAGCACCGTACTTGATGCAACCTTATTCAAGAAGATTAGATCTTGACTTAAGAAAAAAGGTGTACAATTATCGTCTCAGCAGAGCAAGATGTATCATTGAAAATGCCTTTGGCATTTTGGTAGCGAGGTGGAGAATTTTTCTAGGCCATTATTCGTGGTCAAATCTTATATTTATTCAGATTAGACTATCTGAAATTCAGATTAACTATTTTTAGATTCTTTGCAGCCAATGAAACGAACTGCATAGTATCTGAAGATACTTATACTAATAGTTTATCAAAATATAGTTTATATTATATACATGTAAATTTATAATATACATTATTAAATACATTTTCATGACATAACTGAATATTTTTCTCTTTTTCAGGTTTAAACACAAATCTTCGCATAATGTATAAAATATAAAAAAATCAATCCAGAGTCTTTTATTTTACAGAAAGGAAGGAAATGAATCCAGATAACATGCAAAGTCCTTAAGGACTTTGATTGGTATAGTTTCTTATGCATTATGCGTACAAAAGAACTAGGAAAGAATATGGGCAATAGGAGTCAAGCGCAGAAGACATTGCGCAAATAATACACCCATATAAAGCATAAAACTTCTTTATTTTACTAAACGCGCTTACATGTTTCGACTCACTTTTGAGCCTTCTTCAGAGACAACACAAACTAACATATATAAAATGTGAATAAAAGTTATCTGGTCATGGTGAGCTCCTCATGATCATATAAAGCTTCCCTGCATCGAGAATATAAATGCCAGAAATTAAACCCAGATAAGAATGAAAGAAAGAAGAAAGAAAGGAAATTTTGGAAATATCGAAATAGAGAAAAAGGAAAACACACACACACTAATTTATCAAGAAACTTTAAAATTATAATTAATTATCCCGAATATTAGGATACTCACCATGATCACAAGGCACCATATCACAAACATTATTAATAATAATTCAAAAACTGGTTTCTGATATGTTGGCCAGTCAGTATCAGACACAGTGAATCACTTTTAGATTTAGTTAGTCTTTTTTGAGATTGCAAATGGGAAAATTTAACGTTAAAATGTTAATCAATTACAAGAAAAAAAAATTGAAAAATAATCTAAAATCACGCCAGAAAGACTCATTACTGTGTACGAGCGACACTGACTGACTAAGCGCAACAACAACTGGACCTTTTATAGCTTGTCAATGATCGGGAAATAGGCCTTGGAAAGCCTCTCCATATCCGTCTGCAAGTTGAGTCCGTGCGTCTGTCTCCTGATGAATATTATCTCCGAAGTCAATCTCTTCCTGTAGTGTGGATCCTCGTCCAAAATTGTAACGTTGTCCTAATCGAAATCATGGCTCTCTTGCAACCGATACTCCGTTATAACGTTACGGATAGAGGTGTTCCATCGGATATGGTTCCTGTGTTCCGTGACTCTTGATTTCAGCTGTCTACAAGTCTGTCCCACACATCGACATAGTTGTCGATGGTCCTACATAACTCGCGTCGCAACCCTTACTTTAACCATGATCATGGTGAGCGTCCCTATGTTCGGGATAATTAATTATAATTTTAAAGTTTTTTGATAAATTAGTGTGTGTGTGTGTGTGTGTGTGTGTGTGTGTGTGTGTGTGTGTGTGTGTGTGTGTGTGTGTGTGTGTGTGTGTGTGTGTGTGTGTGTGTGTGTGTGTGTGTGTGTGTGTGTGTGTGTGT
>NW_017257977.1:22297-24516 GCF_001594055.1 Mycetomoellerius zeteki
CACTTATTTTCTAGAATCAAATTGTAATCTGTTTTACTTATATGTATGTATTTTCATTTTGAACTTGCACCTTGAATAACATATCAATTATTTTTCGTGGTAATATATTATTAAATTTAGATAATATACACTTTATGTATGTTCATTGAACTGGCACCTTTATTAATAATATATCAGTTACTTTTCATGGTAATGTATTATTTTAGATAATCATTAAAATTTTTGAAGGTTTAAATTTTTGAGAATCTTTTTTTGAACATGGCCTGACCTTTTCATTTTTATGATTTTTTAGAGATATCATCTACTTTTCAGAGTACAGATATACGGGGCAGTTTTCTAGCAATGCAAGTATCACAAATGTATATATTTTCGATTCTTATCAGATAACTTTCTATTCGCGTAACTATCGTGAAAAATTCCATGAAACATCTTGTTGTGTTCGTTCTTCGAAGCGTCCTCCGACAAATCTTTTAACCGCTAAAATGTAGCAACGCTTACGCGCAGCGTACGCGCAGATGGCATCAGTCGATGCGTTCGATACTTTATTTTTCAGTATTTAATTGTTGTCTGATACTGTTTCCTCGCAAACATAATTCTGTACATCATCAATGATATGAGCTATGGCCCATCGACAGTCGTGAATTTTCACAGCCTTTATCTCGGACGAATTGATTTGTTGTAGCTGAGATTTGAACACAGATCTCAGTCGATTATGTTCTACAATGGCTCCCGAGTTTCCTTTAAACTGCCGGATGCCGGATTGAAATTTATCAAATGCAGGCCTTCCAGTGTACTCACTCATGACAAACCTACATAGGCTTGACCATCACTGAATACACTCATTCCTAGATCCATCGTAGCATTTTTACACGTAATTCCTTGACTTTTGTGTATAGTTATTCCATAACTGAGAGGCAATCGAAATTGTTTCCGATGTATCACCATTTTGTGAAAACAAATAACTAATATATATATTTTCGGTTCTTATTTTCTATAAGTACGTAATTTTCTATAAGTTACAATTTACGCACTACGTAGTTAGAAATTAAGTATTCATATAAGCTGTACAATACTAAAAATAGTACACATAATAAATTAACATAGAGCTACAAAAAAAGATATCGTGAGTAATCAATACCCTTAGAGGGCCACATTAGCAAAATGCCATGCTATTGTTTAAATTTGTATGACTCAAAATATATACAAATAAAATGTTAAATAGCAAAGAGCACACTCAACATACATATAAAAATTAAAATGGAGAGTTCATCTCCGATGACCTTGAGCCTCCCACACATTACAAAGGTCATCACACCGAACAATTTTCGGAAGATTTTAGCCGTAACCCATCACACGTGAAGAAGTTTTCGAAAAAAGTTAATAGGACCTTGACTCACAATGTCAAGGTCACGACCCTGAGTGACCATCGGACATTTTCAGCAGGCGAGGGTGTGAGAGGATGAAAGGGGGTGAGAGAGGACGAAAGAGAGTGAGATAAGGCGGAAAATAGAGGATTGGTGCTGGTGGGGGATGGTGGTGGAGGAGCGGTGATGGAAGTGGGTCGAAGTTGGGGGAGGTGTGAGTGAAAGGTGAGAGACAAGAGAGGTGCATGTGACTGCGGACAGAGAAGAAGAAGAAGAAGACATTACTTCATTTTTCATGATAATCATTACTTTTTGACCGCTTGTATGTCCAGAATGGCTTCACCGACTTTTATTTTTTTTGGCGCGAATTCCTCGTGGCGATGCCGCCTTTCAAGATGTGTTACGTGCGATTCAAAATTTTTTATATTTTAGTAGTTCTGTACCCCTCAAAAATGGACTTTGGTGGCTCGGGATAAGAGACTTGTATAGTCTTTCATTTTCATTTTCATTAATCCTAAAGTAGTTAGGATAGTTAAACATGGCCCGGCCATGATGGAGACACTACCGCGTTTCCTGATATATAACGACCCGAAATCTTGGCCAAAATTCAAAATGTTGATGGATTGGCATAAAACTCGGTATCTAAGGGTTTTTAGGGTCACTGATTTCGAATCCGAACTCAAAATTTAGAAATTCAAAATGGCGGATCCAACATGACGAACGAGAATGTTAAAAATGCTTCAATTGCTGTTAAATTTGATATTCAGAGGTTTTTGGAGTCGCTGATTTCGAATCCGAACTCAGAATTTAGAAATTCAAAATGGCGGATCCAAAATGGTGGCCGATTTTCTATAA
>NW_017257977.1:25867-26358 GCF_001594055.1 Mycetomoellerius zeteki
GAGATATTCTTATGACATATGAAATATTGTTTACAGTAAATTTTAAACTCGACTTTTGGCCAGTTTTTCGGGTCGTCTGGCCCATTGTGCTGCGGCATGACTCTGGTGGAAAAATGTTGGTGAAATTATTTCACGTTTTGGAACTTTTCAACAAAATTTCAGCATTTCAAAAAAATTTCAGTTTAATATCAGCGATTTTTAGCTGAAAAATTCATTTTCGACAAATTTTCAGAAAAATTTCAACAAAATTTTCAGACAAATTTCAGCAAAAATTTCAGAGAAATTTTGGTTGGATTTTAGTGATTTTTCAGTATGTTAGCTGAAAAATTCATTTTCAGTGAAGTTTCAGCAAATTTTCAGTAATTTCGCTGAAATGTTCCAAAACATGGAATAATTTCAGCTTCAAACTTTTTTACCAGGGGATGCTTGTTTTTCTACTGGATTCCTAGTTGGATTAGAATCTTGCCATCGTATTGGCTGCGGTACTGACA
>NW_017257977.1:26399-32049 GCF_001594055.1 Mycetomoellerius zeteki
CTACCAATCCAACAAAAAAACAAGCATCCGCCTGTGCCGCCGGCTTTATTTTTTTTTATATTTTGTGATATATAGTTACTTTATCCCTATATTATTCTTTTATCAAAATTCGGGTCTTTCAGAATTCAGAATTGAAAATTAAATGTGAATTTAGATCTAAAAAATTTGGAGATAAGACATTTTTATTTGTTTAGCTATTTATTTTACGTGTTATGTGCTTGTATAAAAATTATATAAAATCAATTATGAAAAATGAATATATCTACATGATAGTTTTAATATTTTATCAAACTTAACTGATATTATAATTCATATAATATATTTGATAACTGTCTCTTTTTGCGTTAATAAAAATTAAATTGAAACTTTGAATAATAATACATTTGAATAAATCATTTTATTTAAAAAAGAGAGTGGAGAGATATATATATACTATATATATACTATATATATATTATATATACATATATTATAAATACACACGCACACGCACGTATGCACACGCACGCACGCACGCACGCACACGCACATACATGTGTACAGAATCACATACAATTTGCAGTGTTAATTGTTTAGTCACACATATGCATACATTTGCATACGCACGCTCGCAGATGCATATACACATAGAAAGAGAGCCGAAAGATATTGTTTTAAAGTTGTAACTCGTACATGTATGTATATTTTATGAATATATTTTTTATGTTAATACTTTTCACAAAATTTAAAATTAGGTTTTTAAAAATTAATACTGCAAGAAACATTACGAAAAAAAAAAACACGAAATGATGTACTTTTACATTATATAATTGTGGAATGTGTACTAATTATGCTTACTGCCACTCTCACGTACACACGATACAAAAAATACAATAAAACTAATGTGTTTAACTTAGGACAAAATATGTTGATTTAATCATATAGCTTTATAATAAAATAAAAATATTTTGTTTGTTATGTACAAAAATAATTATCTATAATATATATCTAATGAGATAACATTTCAGACCTTGTGCAACAAATGTTAAATACATATGTGAAGATTACAAGTGAGAAAGAATTCAGTCATAAATGGTGACACATACAATGTCCGTATCGCTTAATAATAATAATAATAATAGTAATAGTAATAGTAATAATAATAATAAAGAAACAAAAGAATTTTAATACGTTTCATTAACGCATATGACATTATTAAAATTTCTACCTTTTTCTACCTATTTCTAGCTCTTTTATTACTATTCTTTTTCGCGCTATTTCCAGATTTATTTTTATTGGAGTCTTTACTATTACTATGACATTCTTTGACAGGTGTTGTAATATGTTCTAAATTTCCATTAGACATTGATCCATTTGAAAACTGAATTGAAGCATTGTCCGAGCTATTAAGAGTGCCACTATTTTGGACATGTCCGCTTTGAATAGACGTATGATTTTTCCCACTAGCTTCTTTGTTATTATTGGAAGGAATTGCATTTGAATTGCCAAAGTTGCAATTGTCCTCACTGCCACTATTTCCAATCTGAGACTCTGATTCACTGTATCGTTCAACTGGAAGCAGGGATCTCATATTAACAGTATAAAATGCATGCAAATCAAGAGAAAGCAAGCAGTGGAAGATAGATATCGATTTGCAGATCAAGATATGCAGATGCATAAGCGAGTGTTGGAAATACAATTTTTTTTCATGTACCGACCTCACAGTACGTCATCTTTCTTGTATCATTAGATTTTAAACATTTGTGTTAATGAATAAATTTTATTTATTTTTATTATAATTAATTATATTGTACTATACTATATCGCTATATTTATTATATTTGCAAGATACTAATCGACATTCTCTTAAAGCATGGTTACTTATGATTCAAGATATACATGCAGCATTATTTACATAAAGATTAATTTCTTCAGAAGAAAATGAAGAGAGAAAAAAGCAACTATCATCATAATTTCTTATAAAAATTTGTATTACCAAGCAGACAGATATGCCATAATTCTATTTGAATAATAAAAAAAATTTTAGCTAACGTTACACATAAGATCAGTCTGCATTAATAGCGACACTTTACATTCGTGGATGAACACAACATAATGGAGCATGTTCCTACATATATATAATTTTTGTTTCATCGAGAATATTAATTTTCCTACAGAATATCAGATGCTAACTCTAATAATCTTTCAGTTGTAAAGCAATCCAAACAAGAAAATCAGTGTGCAAGTACATCTATTTATAACGTGATAATACAATAACACAATGTCAAGGAACAATTTCAATCAAACATAAACAACTACTAAACATATTTATAAAATAAAAAATGCTATTATTTCTACAGAAAAGAGAATAATAAAGAAAATATACAAAATACACAAGAATAGTATATTTATAAATAAATATTATCATGAATATCCATTGAGGTCCTTACTTTTTTCTTGTGTGTTTTCAACGAGTCCGCTAACTGCCTATAATAGAAAATAATATAAATTAATCCAACAACACATTCTGACAAGATTAATATATTACATGTTTCTCAAGAATATATTAAAAAAAGTGTATATAAAATTTGAACTTGGTCTTATAAATAGCAAATTCGTATTATGTATAGTAAAATTTATATACATAAGAAATAAAATTTCCTTCAATAGATGTATTTACTTACGGCCATGGAAGTAATGGAAGATTTAGAAAATAATCTTTCTGCTTCTTTAAATTTTCTATTACGCTTATCAGCTTTACTGTTAGTATTTTTGTTGCTTGATAAATACCTATCCCAACCTCTTATTATGTTTCCATACAATTGAGTATCCTCTAAATAGCTTCCCTCGAAGGCATATATTTGACGTTCTAAATTGGCTAATGTCTCCTATAAAAATTAATTTTCGTAAACATTTATCTAATGGTATATATTGGTATACAAACCATTAGTGATTATTACCATTACAATTATTGTATTTCATAACATGACAAAAACATCGATCAGATATTTTTCGCTTTTTTACAAGATTAATTGTATTTAAATTACTCAACCTTCTTTTCAAGTATCATAACCTCAATCGCAAGAAAAAAAATCAATTATGCATTATTTGTATTTAAAATGGGATGACAATTGAAACATGTTGAAAAATGTATATCTTGCAAACATACATTTAGCATGTAACGAAATTCAACGTAATAATATTTGTATGCATAAAAATTGATTCCAACATGGGTACTCACAGCAATCTCGGCTTTGCGTTTCACTAATTCCGCCAACTCCGACCGCAAATCCACTGGAGATTTCGTGGACATCTCTATAAAATTCGTGGAAAGTCGTTTAAATGACTATGACATTCATAAAATTAACAAATTATAAACAAGATCGAATTGACCATACTTCGACACTACACTACGCCCCAAATAACAGGTGTTGCATGTATGTATCTATGTATGATGTATGTATAGGTGCATTCAGTACCACGACCGCTCACTGAGCGCTCAGTGAGCTCTTGTATCTGTTTGGTCTATATTTTTAGTTCTAACCGAATATGCCAATAAGATGCAAGTGCTCACTGAGCGCTCAGTGAGCGATGGGGTGCATTCAGTACTACAGCCGCTCACTGAGCGCTTGCATCTTATTGGTATATTCCGTTAGAACTAAAAATATAGACCAAACAGATACAAGAGCTCACTGAGCGCTCAGTGAGCGGTCGTGGTACTGAATGCACCCATTGTAGTATTGAATGCACCCTATTATGGGTGCGTTTCGAATTACTCATGAAGCGCGTAGGTAGACTGCAATACTGATGCGCAACGCTTCAAAATCGGTCCGTTTTTCCAATGTGCGTATAAGCCTAAATTCACACGACGCAGCAAGCGTCAAGCAGCGGAGCAGCAACCAACCAGCAAGGCGATATTGTTTACGCCACTGTAAATATCGCCTCACTGATTGGTTGCTGTTCCGCTGCTTGACGCTTGCTGCGTCCAATGTGAATTAGGCATTATGCCTAACACACATGAAGCGCTTGTGAATTCGGACCGGTTTCCTATGTGACCTATGCGTTAGTATGCCGATGTTAAAAATGGACGGTCAACGAAATCTTAATAATTTTTATATAAAACTACCGTTTAATAACCCAATAAACAAGAATAAATTGAAATGGATAGAAATGAATTCATTTCGACATTTCCGAATTGGCCCTTTTTTCGAATTAATTTGAATCCATGAATACATCTGAATTCAACCTAATGAATAACTCTTTCATATTTTAATTTATTTCAATCAAAAAATAATATAATTCGGAAATAAATATACATCCAAATTCAACATGATGAATAGCTCATTTTGTATTATAATTCATTTCAATAAAAAAATTTATTATAATATGAATATGAGTCATTCAAATTCAACATGATGAATAACACATTTCGTAATTTAATTCATTTCAATTAAAAAATAATATAATACGAACATGAATTATCCAAATTCAACATGATGAATAGCACATTTCGTATTATTATTCATTTGACTCCAAAAATATTTATATAATATGTCGTAAATAAGTTAATACTGAATACATCCCAGTTCAAAATTATGAATAAAAACAGTCTCATTTGAATTCACATTAATTAAAAAAAAATTTCAACATAGTTAATTTGTGAGCTGTGAATACATCACAGATTAAAAATTATGAAAATACACACGTTTGTTTAAATAAAAAATGTTATGATGGAAATATATAAGCCCAGAATTTATATCCGAGTATGCATTATTGAATAGGAATATTTCTGTTTCGATCAAAATGAATATAAAAATACTATTCTATTTATAAAGAAAGAATTATAAATGTTCATGAACAGAAACGAATTTATGCCCTCAGATATCAATTCATTTCGATTCATTTCAATCTAACTGCGGACTCTAAAGCGCGAACTCGGATAAATTAAAATCTCTAAAAAATCATAAAAATGAAAAGATCAGGCCATGTTTAAAAAAAGATCCTCAAAAATTTAAACCTTCAAAAATTTTTATGATTATCTAAAATATGTAATATATTACCATGAAAAGTAACTGATTATTATCAATAAAGGTGCCAGTTCAAAATGAACATACATAAAGTGTATATTATCTAAATTTAATAATATATTACCACGAAAAATAATTGATATGTTATTCAAGGTGCAAGTTCAAAATGAAAATACATACATATAAGTAAAACAGATTACAATTTGATTCTAGAAAATAAGTGTGATATGTTATTCTTAGTGCACAAAATATAAAAGTCGTTTATTGAGATTTGATTTGAAATTTATACTAGCAATGAAAAATAATTGCTTGTAATTCCAGAGTACCAATTTGTTAATGACTCGAAAAAAGAACATGGCGGCCTGTTATCAAAAAAATTTCGAGGGATGGAATAAATAATTGAAATAAAAGAGTTATGAAAATGGTTTAGATTAAATAAAACCTTCCATCTTCCTTTAGTAAAATTGCGAATTTTCATATTAACTTCCGATTTTGAGTTTGTTATGCCGTATTTTCAGCGAGTAATTTACTGATCAAAAAACGTTGCGTTATTGCCTGAAACGAATAAATATTAAGTAAACCCAAAATTCATAAATAAATAGTTCTCAGATCAATTACAAAGAAGCTATACAGTTAAAGAGTTT
>NW_017257978.1:0-567 GCF_001594055.1 Mycetomoellerius zeteki
ACCAAGCTTGCGCTGTTGCCTGCATCTCTCGACACCTACTGTTGTGACCGGACGAGGTAAGAAATACGCTTAAATCTTTGTTTGGCTTACTACTTGATGTATTCTTAGATATTGTTTAAGGTCGCCACTCCGTTTAACCAACAACGGAGAAGGAAAAGCCGTCCCTCAGTCAGTCGCGATGTCCGTGAATGGAATGTCCGTGAATGGCTGTGCCGCGGATCCTCTCGTTCGCTCTGCGGAGACTTTGGCTGGGTTTTTATTAATAAATCACTCACTCACACGCTTCGTTAATGAATAAACTATAATATATTCAACAATTTGTATTGATTACATGAAATACGCGCACCAGGAACGCGATTTATCGTGACGCGAATCTTATGTCGCTAAAACTCTATTTTTCGAAATAATTCAATTAAACTGGTTATACAGGGATAAATGTTATTAAATAACCTATCAATAAACGTGTAACGCGCGTCCGCGGAGTCCTCTTATAAAGTGATGCAACAATTGCGCAATAACCGTCGCGGCAACGTGCGAGGAGACGTCCGTCCGGCTCGAACGCTCGTG
>NW_017257978.1:2794-6126 GCF_001594055.1 Mycetomoellerius zeteki
GCGGGCCACGTGCGTAAGGCTCGTGCATCGGCCGCCCATCGCCGAGTTGTAACGCTAATCCATCAGAGCTTAATTAATTGATTAAATTGATAATCCTCAGTGGGTGTTTTTTTTTTCCCTTTTTTCTCTGCCTTTGGATCCTGAACCCGCACCCGCGCCCAGAGTGTTCCAACAAAATTCGAGGAAGCTCATAGGCGAACAATCATTGTAATAACTAACGCCATCATAAGTTATAATCTACATAAAATGATTAATGTAGGACGTGTAAAAGACTTAGTGGTATTTCGTGATACATACGTGTAGTGGAATAGTAAAGCATGTTTGTATTATTAAGCATGTTTGCATTATTTGTAAATTTTTCATGAGCCGTACATACCCCCTTTCCTCCTATTAGTAGCCATATATGCGGCAAAAATACAAGGTTTCAAAAAGTTTATTTTTTAATATGATAAATAAATATATCGGATTTCTAATATTTTTTTCATAGTAGTAGTAGACAGTACAAAGTTTTTACTGATATAGTTCGTTTACTATAAACATAGTAAATAATACTTAATAAATTAAGTTTTTGATAGATGCGGCGTATATAACGGAGTTATCCTAAAAATATAGACCAAACAGATACAAGAGCTCTCTGAGCGCTCAGTGAGCGGTCATGGTACTGAATACACCTATTGTCTCCATGTAATTGAAACGTTAGCTCCAGTTAGCTCTTAGATAATTCTGGCCCACTTTTGGAAAATACAATATAATTTTTGACAATATAGCGATTGCGATAGAATTCAGAACTTTCTACCATTTTCTATAATTAAGGTTATGTTACACATTCAACCACACTTGCATGTGTAATTTTCGCTCCAATGAACCTAGGGATATTGCATTTTCACTATGTTCATACCCAATCGCGCGTATTTTCATGTGAAATGAAAGTACGAGAGGTGAGGAAAGTCGACAAAGGCCGGTATTCATAATCAGGGAGCCTATCACGAAAACCGAATGTGGTGAATATGTCAGAAGTGAGTGCTATTCGGTATCACGTTAATTGTTACATGGTGAAAATGTCAGAATTATAACGCGTCACTTTTCGACAAGTCTTTCGATGGCGATAGAGTGAGATTGAGTTGCCAAAGCCAATAGGAAGCAAGATTACCATTGACGTGAATATTTATAAAGCAGTCAATTATAAACATGGCAAATATAGCAGTGTGCTATTCTCGAAGAAGAAGAAAGAGTACACATGGAAGAAAAACGCGTTCTGAAATTAAAACGGCGTTTTTTAAGGGATGTGAGTAATCCTTTTTCTACCCCTGAAAATGAATTTCGGCAAACGTACATTATGTATATCTACATAATGTAATAAATTTTGAGGTTATATTTATATATTTTTGTAAAAGTAAATAATAAAGGATAGCATATAATATAATAATAATAAAAATAAAATAAAGGTTAAGCCGGGAGTGTGCAAGGAATTTAATAGAACAACTGGTACCATACATGGAAAATGGGATAAATGCTACTGCAATCCCATTACATCTAAATGTAAGGATAGTTGTGTATACAGATTTCTAAATGTGTATCTCTTATAATACTCATCATTGATAAAGAGAACATACAATAGTTTTTGAATTATTTAAATTCAGTATAACTATATTAATATTTTATTTAAATGTTGTAGGTACTTGCAGCCCTTAATTTCTTTGCAAGTGGTTCATACTAAAAGTGAGTTGGAAAAAGTAACGATACATCGATGAGTCAAGCGTCAGTCAGTGGTGCGATTCGTCGTACTGCTAATGCATTACAACGCCTTATGGATCGATGGGTGCAATTTCCAATTTCAGAGGAAAGCAAGCAACAAATTAAAGAAAAGTAGTACCCTATATAATTCCAGATCTATGCTCTATTATTATACTGTATATATAATATATAAAAATGTATAAAGTACATTCTGTTATGGTAATACAAGTACAATGGTAATTATAAAAATATCATTCCAGATTTTGGGCGACATATCAATTCCCTGGAGTTATTGGAGTTATTGATGGGACGCATGTTGCGATAGTTCCACCAAACTAAGAACGGGAACATTTATATATAAATAGGGAATTGTATCATTCTCTAAATGTTCTATTAGTAAGTAGAAATCAAGTTATGTAACAATAATTTCATCATATATAATATATAGTAAGATGTAAAAAGTGATTTATGAAATGGAGGTATGCGATTTCGAAATGAGAATAAGAACGATTAATGCCTTGAACGGTGGTAGAACTCATGACGCAAGAGTTTTCCGGGCATCACAGTTATATGATCACCTTAATACTATGATTGTCAACGGAGAAAAGGGATCTTGGATCTTAGGTATGTATAAAATCATAATAAAGCTATTGAATGCATATATTACGATATAATATTATACAATAAAGGTTCTGTTACGTCCTGTAGATTCCACGATTCTTTTCTTTCGTGGAAGATCGATCGTTGTCACTCGGATATTATTTATGAAATATAAGTAGTTAATAACAGTCTCGGACTGTTTATGGAGAGAGTAATCAAAGAATAATCTACCCCTTATTTTTCACTACGGATCTAAATATCAACCACGGGATTGAAGGCGATGAAATTCCAGACATAGAGAGCACGGTCCGTTCAAAACAAAAGATCGCAATAGATTCCTCTTTCGATAGACGAATAAATAATTGAATCAATTCCTAGTAGTAACTCCATACCCTTGGAGATAAAACCCAACGCCGGTGACCGATGCTAATTGAACAAAGACTAGATATCAAGTTGCTACGGAAGTTTAGAAATCATAGATTACACCTTTGAAACTCGAAGAGGAATCTGTTTATCGTCATCCAATACCGTGGATTCGTAACGGACGACGATCTTTCTTGATATAGTTCTAAGAAGAGATTGCGAATCTAGCGATAAGTTTCACACGAGACAATCAAAGTTTACACTAGCCATCCATTCCTATCCTTGGCGACACCACCCAAAACTGACCAATCCGATGCAAGAAACGGGGCGGATGACTAAAGTCAATTTCACCAATAAGCTCTCGGTGATCTTAAAATTTTTAAACAAAAGAGACCATCAGTACCCTTCTGGGGGCAAATCCCGCCAATCAAAATCTTAATCGGTCAAGCTATTATATTACATCCCATAAGGATCCACCTCCAAAAAGAGTCCTATATAAACCGCGATCTCACGAACCGAGCATCAATCAAAATAGAGTTGAAAATTGGCAGTAGTAGTCGAGTAGAATTGAGTTCAAGTTACAAAGCAATAACAGTAGAAGGTAGAGTTGAGTTGAAATAATAGAGTTGTGGCAG
>NW_017257978.1:6285-6595 GCF_001594055.1 Mycetomoellerius zeteki
TTCATTATTTGCCGTTTAATGCAGAGCCGGGTATAATATCTATAATTTTCATCAATTCAAATCTCGTAGTGGGTGACTGACCACGTCGCTCCCGGGTTTCCCGCGCGGTTAAATGCCAACGGAGACAGCGGATTACGAAGACAAGGGAGGCCCGTCAGCTCCTAGACGAAGCCTATCACGAATTTTTAGCTACCTTGAATAACAGCGATAATATAAATAATAGTGATAATCATAGTAATACTCTAGACCCAGTCTCAGCCCCTTCTTCCCCTAGCATCCCTCACTCTCTAAATCAACACCCTTGCTCACC
>NW_017257978.1:6709-6965 GCF_001594055.1 Mycetomoellerius zeteki
CCCCCCCTTTCCCGTTCTTCCTCTCCCGCTGACTCCACGTCGAGCGTGGAGTTCGTGGCCGAAATTCCCTCAGCTCGTCCTCATTATTACCACCATGATTATCACCGATCCTTAAATTCCCTTTTTTCCCAGTTCCAAATTTCCACCGATCCTCTCCCCCAAGACGCCTTTACTATAACGTTCGAAAACGCAGATCCCGACGAAGTCCGAAACGCCATAACCGGACAACCTCCAGACGCTCATATCCCTGTTTTCC
>NW_017257978.1:9107-19584 GCF_001594055.1 Mycetomoellerius zeteki
CTTTTCTTTCCCTACCACAATTCCCCCCACCTGGCCTCTCTTCATCTCCTCTTCCAGATCCATTATATAGATGTTGAACAGCGTTGGGCTCAGTGGGCATCCCTGTCTTAGTCCTCTCCTTGTCCAAAAACCTTCCGAACACTTCTCTCCTATCTTAACCACGTTAAACGTTTCTTTGTAAATTTCCATAATTCTTCTCCTAAGGTTGTTCTCTATCTCTATCTTTTTCATCGTCTCTTCCAGTTGTCCTCTTAGTACCTTGTCAAACGCCGCCTTGAGATCTGCGAAGAAGGCGAAGATCTTTCCTCTTTTCCTGCTCAGCTCTCTGTTTACCACACAGTTTATGAGGTAGATTGCATCCATCGTCCCTCTTCCCTTCCTGAACCCAAATTGCGTGTCCTTCAGCTTATCTTCCACTTCTTTTCCCAGTTTCTCGTTCAATATATTTGCATATATCTTGTACGCTGTGTCAATTAAGGTGATACCTTTGTAGTTTTTCACTTCTCTTCTATCTCCTATTTTACTAGTTTGATTTCTAATATATGGAATAATTATTATTTAAATAGGGGCTTTATATTGGTTTTTCTTATGAATATATTTTTATTATATCTGGTTAAGGCTGACGTTGGAGGTGGGAATCTTTCCTATTCTTTGTTTATGAATTTTAATGTAGCCTCTGTATCTGGGATGGATATGGTATTAAATTTAAATGAGAGGGTATTCGTTATTGTACTTCTTCTTCAGATGATTCTGAATACCCTTTGATGCCTAATTTAATGACTCCGAAATTACACGAACCCGAAGGACGTCCATCGTCATTAAAATTTGTCTTGTTAAATCTTCTTTGGCTTTACGGAAGGTTAGCAAGTAGAGTATGTTTTATTTTGTATTCAAGTTAGTTTCTTTTTTTTTATTTTTTTTGTCGGTGCTTATGAATAAAATTTATATTTTTATTAAAAATTCAATGATTAATTTGCCCACCCCTGTTAATATTTTTTATTGGTGGAATTTTGGTTCTATTTTGGGCCTTTATTTGTTTGTTCAAATTTTGAGGGGATTATTTTTGTCTATTCATTATTGTCCAAATGTAAGTATTGCTTTTGAGAGGATTATTCATATTGTTCAGAATGTCCCTAATGGTTGGATTATACATAATGTTCATATAAATGGTGCTTCGTTTTTTTTTATTTGTTTATATCATCATATTGGGCGAAATATTTATTATAATTCCTTTGTTTTGGGTCATACTTGGGTGTCTGGTGTGTCTATTTTATTATTGTCTATAACTACTGCTTTTTTAGGGTATGTTCTGCCTTGGGGCCAAATATCTTTTTGGGGTGCTACTGTAATTACTAATCTTGTTTCTACAGTCCCCTATGTGGGGAGTACATTGGTTATGTGGATTTTTTTGGGGGGGATTTTCCATTAATAATTCTACTATCAATCGATTTTTTTCGTTTCATTTTGTTTTGCCTTTTATTATTTTATTTTTGTCTTTATTCATTTGTTTTTTTTACATTTATCGGGATCGTGTAATCCGTTGGGTACAAATAGGGACTTATATAAAATTCCATTTCATCCTTTTTTTACTATAAAAGATTTATTTGGATTCGTGATTGTTATGTTTGTTTTTTATATTGTTATTATGGAGTATCCTTATGTTTTAAGGGATCCGGATAATTTTATTCCAGCTAACCCGCTTGTTACTCCAACTCACATTCAGCCTGAGTGGTATTTTCTTTTTGCTTATGCTATTCTTCGATCTATTCCGAATAAGCTCGGGGGGGTGGTTGCATTGGCGATGTCTTTAATTATTCTTTATTTTTTGCCTTTGGTTAGTACTAAGTACATTAAAATGTCTCCTCTTTATGTTTTACATCAGTTAATTTATTGAGTTTTTGTTAATAAATTTATTTTGCTTACTTGGGCAGGGGCCCAAGTAATTGAGGATCCTTATGTTATTATTAGTCAGGGAATAACTGTTATTTATTTTTTGTTTTTTTTATTTTGTATGTTAACTATAGGTTGTCTAAGGGTTTAAAGTTTAATGTTGATTAGATTTGATATGGGCGTTTTTTAATTTTTGGGTTGATTTTATTTAAAAGTGGTAGTTACTGATTTTGGCTGGATTATAATGTTGTTAGTGTTTATTTATGTGGATTGTTTGTGTGTATTAGTATAAATTAATGATCTTGATATAAGAATATGTGTTGAAAACATAATAAAGAAATTTAATTTTCTATTAATTTTTTTTAGTATTGTTCTGAGTTTATTAGTTTGGCTAGGAAATGAATATGAATGTGGCTTTAAATATTATCATAAAAATTACATAATTTAAGATGAATGGTAGAATAATTTTTCAACATAAGTATATAAGTTCGTCATATCGCATTCGGGGTAGTATACCTCGTAACAGAATGATTAGAAAGGTTATTAAGTTGATGAATACTCCCAGTCAGTTTGAGTGAGCTATTCTGGTAAATAATATTGTGGTGAGATATCTGTACAAAATAATTATTCTGTATTCGGCTATAAAAATTAATGCGAATGTTCCCCTAAAATATTCTACATTGAATCCTGAGACTAATTCGGACTCTCCTTCGATGAAGTCTATGGGTCTTCGGTTTAGTTCGGCAAGTATGCTAATGGTAAATACTATGAATAAGGGCATAGTTATAAAGATATATCAAGTGTGGGATTGTCATTTGATAAAGTCATTAAAGGAATATCTCTCCCTCAGAATCATTAGAATTAAAAAAATTATGATTAATCTTACTTCGTAAGACAGAGTCTGTGAGATAGTCCGCACTGCTCCTATGAGGGAGTACATTGAATTTGATGCTCATCCCATGAATATGAATATGTACCTTATGATGGTTAAAATGATAATTAAGGATAGGAGGGAGTAATTTAAAAAGTAAAGGTTGGTGATATGTGAATATATAAATCAATTCATTAAGCTTATAGAAAATAAGACAATAGGGCATAGATAGTACATTATGTATCTTGATTTGTAGATTGTGAATAGTTCTTTGTTGAATAGTTTAATTGCGTCACTGAAAGGCTGGAGCAATCCTGCAGGGCCCACTTTGTTGGGGCCCTTCCGATTTTGAACATATCTTAAGATTTTTCGTTCTAGAAGTGTTAAGAATGCAACTCTGATTAGTACGTAAATTTCTAGAATAATTAATCTTGTTAGGTTAAGTATTAAGTATTTTAAGTAGAGTCATATTATTACTTAATATAGTTTCATTTTTTATATTTATTTTAAATTCTAAATTTAATGCACTAGTCTGCCAAAGTAATTGGTGGGAAATAATAAATTAACAGATTAAGTTGTTTAATTTATTATTATGGTTTTAATATTTTTATGTTTTTATGAGGTAAGAATATAATTCATAAATAAAGTCCTTTCGTACAAATATTTATTAGTTTGATTATAGATAGAAACCGATCTGGCTTACGCCGATCTAAACTCAAATCATGTAAGATTTTAAAAGTCGAACAGACTTAGATATTAAACTTCTACATTTAATTACTTTCTTAATTCAACATCGAGGTCGCAATCAGTTTTATAAATATGTACTTTCCAAAACTATTACGCTGTTATCCCTAAGGTAATTAATTCTTTTTTAATTAATTTTTCCTTCTTAATTAATTTTATTAATTTGTATTTTGTATTAATTAAAGTTTTATTAATTTAACAATTAAATATACGTTATATTTATAACGAAATTAAGGTAATGATAAATATATTGTATATAAAATTCTATAGGGTCTTCTCGTCCCATAAAATTATTTAAAAATTTTTATTTAATAATTAAGTTCATTATTTTTAATTTAAGACAGTTTAAGTTTCATTATTACGTTCATTCTAGTTTACAATTGAAAAACAATTTATTATGCTACCTTTGTACAGTCAATATACTGCAGCTATTTAAAAATTTTTCATTGAGCAGTAGGGTATTTTTTATTATAATCAAAAAACAATGTTTTTATTAAACAATTGAACTTAATTATTTTGCCTAGTTCCTAAAATTAAATTTTTGATTGGTTTCTGTAATTATTTATATTTTGTTTTTGTTTTACTAATTTTATCATTATTTTTTCATTTCGTTAGTTTGTATAAATATTTTTATATTTTATTATTATAAATGTTTAATTTGAATTTAAAATCTGTTATTTTTTTAACTTTTAATAATTATTTTTATTTTTTGTTTAATTTATTAACAAATATGTTATTATATAAATTGTTAAATTTTTTTATAATTTTGAAATTTAATTAATATTATTATATTTAAGTATATTTTTACTGTTTTAATTTACATTATAATTTATCCCATAATATCTTTCTTTAAATTATAATATGCTATATTTTTTATTTAAACATATTATGTTTCTTGATTAATTTAAAGATAAATTGAATTTAAATATAAAAAAACTAGGTATATTCAAAATTGACTAGAATGTTTCTTCTATTAAATTATTTTTAATAATTTTTCTACATTAATTAACATAATTTTTGTAGGTGGGCGTGGTTAATAGCTCTTTTGAATTCGAGATATTTAATAATTTATAATTTATTTTTAATAAACCCTGATACAAAAGGTACAATCAATTAAGTTTACTTTTATATATTTGTCTGAATTTTCATTTACATTACTGATTGGTATAATTTAATGGAATTTTTTAATTTTATATATTTAACAATGAGGTAGATTTTGTATATTTTTATTTATGTTAGATGATGGCCTTAATAAATTCATTATATAAATTAATTTTAGGATTTAGTCTAAATGCATATTCCTATACACTTACTTTGTTACGACTTCTTTCAACTATTGGTTTATGAAAATGACGGGCGATTTGTACATATTTTATTTAAGTTTCAATTTAAAAGATTTTTTAAATTTACTATTAAATTCTTCTTATTTATAATGTTTAAATATAAGTGTAAATTTGTAATTAATTTGTGTTAATTGTAATTCATTTTTTTCTTAATAATTCTACATTTTGATTTGAATTTTTATCTTTTTTTCATTTTGATATGTATATTTATTAAATTAAATTAATTAATACTGTTAGTTTTAATGAAGTAATTAGATGTGTTAATTATTTTTTCTCTTGGAATGATTTTAAAACAACGATATATAAGATTTTATTAAGACTTTCCTCTCGTGGGTTATCATTTATTAAACAAATTCCTCTAACTTTTTAAAATACCGCCAAATTGTTCAAATTTAATGTTTTACATTTAATTTTTATTAACAGCGGTTTTCATTAAAATAATAGGGTATCTAATCCTAGTTTATTTTTTAATTTTTTTAATTTTTTTTTGTTGCTTGTGCTAAGGTAGTTTAATCGGTATTAAGTATTTTCATATTTCACCATAGAAATCTAAATTTCCTTAAACTCTTTGTTTTTTATTTTAACTATTGATAATTGTTTTGTTAATGGAGAAATTTACTTATAGTATTTAGTTTAACCGCTAGTGCTGGCACTATTTTTTCTCGCTATTTTTATGAATTACTAGGTTAATTTTGGTTAATTTTGAGTTAATATAAATATTAATTTTTGTTTTAAGTCTATTTAAGATTTATTTTTAATTTTAAGGATTTTTATATATATTTTATTCATAAAGTAAATTTTAAAAATTAAAATTAAGTTTTTATATGGTTAATTTTTTTGTTGCAATATTTATTATATTGTTTTTTAATTAATAAAATATGTAAATAAATATATATGATTAAAAAATTAATGTATTAAAAACTCCGGTTTTAGGAGTTTTACCTTTGTTTTTAAAAACCGTGGTTATTTGCTAGATCGAGTGGATTATAATTACATTATTTTAAATTAGTTATATTTGATTTTATATTAATTTAATTTTTTATAATTCAATATTTATTAAGTTCATTTTTAGTTAATTAGATTAATTTTTATTTTTTTGCCATTAAAGTTTTTAAAAATCTAGTTTTTTGAAAAGTTATTTTATATTCTTTTCTAATTTATTGTATTATTATTTTTAATTTTTCATTTATTAGATAAGTCAGTAAATTTTCTATTATATTATTTAATTATTATGATTTTTGTGAATTTTCATTAAAAATTCGTAAAAAATAAATTCATTGCTTTTAAATTAGCATAAGTTAAATATATAATAATATAACTTAAATAAAATTTTAATCATTATTTTGATTTATTTCATTAAACTTATATCTTATAGATTTTTCTTATAAAATTTCATTTGATATAGTTTATTTATCTTTGTAAAATTTTTTATTTTGTAATAATAAAGTCTATTTATTGTAAATAAAATGTTTTAGGTTAAACTAAAATTTACTGTAAATTTTAGTTTAACCTAAATGAGTAAGCTAAATTAAGCTTTTAGATTCATACTCTATAACTATATAATTATGATTAATTTTCTTATTTAAAGTTTTTATAATTTTTATTAGTTTATTTTAAATGATGTGCCTGATTAAAGGATTATTTTGATGGAATAAATTATGTATAATATTATACTTTCATTAATATAATATATTTTTGTTATACTTAATAGAATTAAACTATTTCTTTAGACTTCAAAAGTTTTTATGCTTCGTACATTAAAGTGTATATTTTAGTAGTGAATTTTTAATAAAAGTTAAATTAAAGTGAAATTTTAACAAAGGTAATTTAGTTAATTTTTTGTCAATATTAATTTTTAAGATTAATTAGTTATTGTTATTATATTAATGGTTAGTTATTTTATAATTTAAATTAATTTAGATGATTATTTAAGTATTTTTATTAAATATTCTATATTGAGGTATATTGTTTTGATTAATTTATTTGTATTTTCTTATATTTCTTTATTTGTTTGTGATTTAATTATTATTTGATTTTTATTAGAGATTATTAATTTGATATTTATTTACATATTGAATATGTTTATAGATAATAAGAAGATGGTTTTTTTTTATTTTATTATTCAGATTATATCTTCATTTTTATTAGTTTTTCCTATTATTGTTAATAGGATCTTTATATCTAATAGTTATCTTTATGTTATATTAATGTTGACTTTAGGTATTAAATTAAGGATTCCTCCTTTCCATTTTTGGTTGCCATTGATTTCTAAATTTATGCCGTGGGATATATTAATTTTTTTGGTTACAATTCAAAAGGTTGTTCCATTTTACATAATATCTTTAGTTAAAATTGATAATTTTTTTGTTTTGTATATTGTATTAATTTTATCTTCTATTATTCCTCCTTTTATGCCTTTGGATTTAACAAATTTTAAGGTTATTGCTGCTTACTCTTCCATTAATCAGTCTAGTTGGATGTTAATGTTAGTTTATATAAAAACTATTATTTGGCTTTTAAATATATTGTTTTATATTCTCTGTCTCTTTTTATATCTGTTTATATGTTTTTTAATTTTAAGGTATTTAAGGGGTTTATTGTAGTAAGGAATGTTAATTTAAATTTATTGTTTTTATTTATTATATTTAATGTAGCTGGACTGCCCCCGTTCACTATATTTTATTTAAAATGATATTCTACTTTTTTTTTTTTGTTTATGAAGGCAAATAATTTAGTTTTTATTTTGATTGTGATAATGTTTAGGTCATTGTTTATGTTATATATTTACGTTAATATGTTGATTAGTTCTTTGTATTTTTATAGATTAGAGTGTAAGTTAATTAAGTTTGGGGGTCTCAATAAAGTTGGTTATTTATTTTTTTATTTTTATTTTCCATTATTGTTGATTTCTTCTGTTCTTGTTATAATGTAGTTAGTTGGGATGAGTAAGATTTTAAGTTATCGATTAAACTTTAAACCTTCAAAGTTTAAAAAATAATGTTGTATATGTTTATAAATCTTAAGTTGTTGGTCTGATTAATATATATTATTTAATTTAGTTAAATTAAAATTTTTAAATTTGCAGTTTAATATTTTTATATAAATTATAATATATGTTATATGATTAGTTTGATTTTTAATGTTAGAAATTTGGATTTAATTTTCTTGATTAAATTTACAATTTATTACTTAAGTCAGACATAACATTATTTAAGAATTTTTGTAATTTTACTTGTTTGTTGATATTATGAATAAATGATTATTTTCTACGAATCATAAAAATATTGGTATTTTGTATTTTATTTTGGCTATTTGGTCAGGAATAGTGGGTGCTTCTATAAGGATGATTATTCGTTTGGAATTAGGTACTTGCGGGAGTTTGATTAATAATGATCAGGTTTATAATTCTTTGATTACCAATCATGCTTTTATTATGATTTTTTTTATAGTAATGTCATTTATGATCGGGGGGTTTGGGAATTTTTTAGTTCCTTTGATACTTGGGTCTCCTGACATGGCTTTCCCCCGGTTAAATAATATGAGGTTTTGGTTGTTGCCCCCTTCTTTAATGCTTCTTATTTTAAGGAATTTTATGTATGTGAGCAGTGGGACTGGTTGGACTGTGTATCCACCGTTGGCATCCAATATTTTTCATAGTGGGCCCTCAGTTGATTTAACAATCTTTTCTCTTCATATTGCAGATCTTTCCTCTATTTTACGGGCAATTAATTTTATTACTACTATTGTTAATATATATCATAAATCTTTGTCTATAGATAAAGTTCCTCTATTGGTTTGGTCGATTTTAATTACTGCTGTCTTGCTTCTTTTGCCTTTGCCTGTTTTGTGGCAGGTGCCATTACTATGTTATTGACTGACCGTAATTTGAATACTTCTTTTTTTGATCCGTCCGGAGGGGGAGACCCCGTCTTATATCAGCATTTGTTTTGGTTTTTTGACTATCCTGAGGTTTATATTTTAATTTTACCTGGGTTTGGATTAATTTCCCATATTATTATGAGTGAGAGCGGAAAGAAGGAGTCCTTTTGGGTCCTTGGGGATGATTTATGCTATAATTACTGTTGGGTTTTTAGGATTTATTGTGTGAGCTCATCATATGTTTACTATTGGTCTTGATGTTGATACTCGGGCTTATTTTACTTCTGCCACAATGATTATTGCTATTCCTACCGGGATTAAGATTTTTAGTTGAATTTCTACAATTCATGGCATGAAGATTAATTATAATCCTACCCTTTGATGAGCTATGGGATTTATTTTTTTGCTTTCTATGGGGGGATTTGCTGGAATTATGCTGTCTAATTCTTCAATTGACATTATTTTGCATGATACTTATTATGTTGTAGCTCACTTTCATTATGTTCTTTCTATGAGGGCCGTGTTTTCTATTATTGCGGGGTTTGTTCATTGGTATCCCTTAATTTCTGGGTTTACTTTAAATAGTTTTTATTTGAATATTCAGTTTGTTTCTATGTTTATTGGAGTTAATCTTACTTTTTTTCCGCAACATTTTCTTGGGCTTAGAGGGATACCACGGCGGTATTCTGATTACCCTGATTCTTATCTGGTTTGAAATGTTATTTCTTCAATTGGTTCATTGATTTCAATTTTGAGGTTATCTATCTTGATTTTTATTATTTGGGAGTCTCTATCAAGGAAACGGAAAATTGTGAATATATTTTTTCTTAATTCATCATTAGAGTGGTTTAATTCTTTTCCTCCCCTCGATCATAGGTATAACGAGGTTCCTTCAATTTAATTTTATTTTTTTTTAATATGGCAGATTTAGTGCATTGGATTTAAGCTCCATTTAAAAAGATTTATTTTTTGTCTTTTATTAAAAATTAATACGCGATTATTGTCTCTTCAGGATTCAAATTCTCCTATTTATGATATAATAATTTTTTTTCATGATACTACAATGATTGTGTTGGTTTTTATTACTGTGTTAATTTTTTTTATTATGCTAAGATTTGTTTATAATAAGTTGGTTAATCGGTATCTTTTGGAGAACCAAACAATCGAGATTGTTTGGACTGTAGTTCCTATATTTATTTTAGTTTTTATTGCTATTCCTTCAATTAAAATTTAATAAATTGTTGATGAGGTTACGAATAGTAATTTGACAGTCAAGGCAATTGGGCATCAGTGATATTGAAGTTATGAGTATTCAGATTTTTTAAATATTGAATTTGATTCTTTTATGGTACCTAGCGACCAACTTGAGTTGGGTGGCTTTCGTTTTTTGGATGTTGATAATCGTTCTGTTTTGCCTTTTAAATATCCCATTCGTGTTTTAACTACATCTATGGATGTGATTCATGCTTGAACTGTTCCTTCATTAGGAATTAAAATAGACTCGACCCCAGGTCGACTGAATCAGGCGCAAATTTTGCTCAGGCGACCTGGGGTGTATTTTGGTCAATGTTCTGAGATTTGTGGTATTAATCATAGGTTTATGCCAATTTCTACTGAGTCTACTAGGATGATTAATTTTAAGAAGTGGTTAGTTTGTTTTTAATTTAAAATTATTTGTTTGTTTTTTGGTATTTTATGTTGTTACTTTTGTTTAGTTGTACTTTATGATCATTAAATGACTGATCAAAAG
>NW_017257979.1:0-3193 GCF_001594055.1 Mycetomoellerius zeteki
ATAAGATGATAGCCAAACGTGTAAAATTATAATATATAAAAATTTGTAAGGATTATAATTAAAAAATAAGACAGTAAAGATAAACCAATAATGAAATATAATTGTATATACCTTCTTGTGGCTCTTCTTAATAGAACTTATACTTTCTGGAATTACATTTATTATATTTTCAGGTGTATGTGGCCTATCGTCTAGTTCTTGGTTAAATTCCTGAGATAGATTCCTGGGTGTACTCGCAGTTATAACACGGCTGGATCCTTTTGATCCACTGAATGGGTTGAATGAGCAAAAGGGATGTGAAGATCCGTGATTGGCATTTTTGTTGGTTGCTTTCTTTTGTCCTTCAACCAATGACATTAAATAAAATGTTCTTGACCGTATGTGCATATTATCTTTTATATCAGTTCTATAGCTCGATTTTCGATTTTGTTGAGGCGTTTGATTCTGATTTTCGTCGATAGATTCCCCAGAAGTCATCGGGACATTACTGTCAGTTGAATCAACTGAACTTAAATTTAATATGGATGAGGATGTGTCAGTGCTGATTGAACTGGTAGAATTCTCGTCATAACTGCTGCTTTCCTTTGGACTTGGACTTGAATCAAAGTTCAATGATTTTCTTATTCCTACAGTGTCTTGACGAAAGGAACTATGAGCAGAACTGAGTGCATTCATTATTTTACCTGACCTAGATAACATTCGAAATGACTTGTATATACAATAACAGTTCGAACTTGTATTTGGCGAATTCCAAGTATCTGTATCAGTAGTATCAACAATCAATGGCTTAGCCATTTTGTATTGAAATAGATATCTTTTTTTTCGTGGATAATATTTGGTCGATGCTCTGGGCAATTTAAATTTATATGGAAGAAACTTGTCTTCATCCGGTGATGTCAAACTTATGATCACGTCTTCTAATTCTGAGCTCAAGGCACTGCTTTTACTATTGCTACACACTTCATTCATTTTGCTATCAGCACACTTAAGTACAATTATCTTTGTATTATATATGTAATATGCTTATGTCATACATACACAAGAATACATACATAAAAATGTATATACACTTATGTAGGAGTGTTTAACTATTTCACAAAAAGATTACTGTATGATGTCTTTTTATGAGAATTGTACATCCAATTGTGCTTTTCTTCTCATAGATTCCTATAACAAAAAGAAGTCATTTAAAAAATAAGGTATACATTATTTTCTATATATTTATAACTTAAATAACTTTAGTAATATCTTTAATAACATCTTAAATAACTTTAGTATACTAACAAGGAGAGGCTATGCTCTACTCTTCACGGATCTTGATCAAACTTGCAGCGATGTTAGAGGAGCCAAATGAACACTTGTAAAGCCGTTTCCCTGCTAATGAGCCCTAGAAGCCGAGTAATGAGCATTCAAAAATATACCAAAAATATGGAAACAATCTAATATCTTGGAAAATATGCATTTTTGAGAAAAATGTCTTAGACAAAAGTGGTAGGGTTTAATAAGATGTATTTATTGATTTTATTAGTTTGACCTTGGATGGCATTGTCAAGTCAAAGTTGACGATGCTATCCAAGGTCAAACCAATAAAACCAGTAAATACATCTTATTAAACCTTACCACTTTTGTCTAAGACATTTTTCTCAATGTTGCATGACAATATTGTATGACAAAAGATAAAATAGATATCTTCCATTAAAATAAACATTCCATTAAAAAAAAATAAAATTGTTCTAAAAGCATTAAATAAAAATTTTCAACTTTTGTTTAAGCAGGGTTGGTAAAGACTAATGTTTTTTTTTTAAGAATAAAATATATTGTGTTTCTTCTTAAATATGTTTTTAATGCTTCAAATGTTTTAAACAGTACTATAAAAAAAAAAACATAGTAAAACATCAACTAAGCATGTTTTAAACTGTTTAAAACATGTTTTTTTACCAATCCTGTGTTTTAAGCCATTCTACAATGTGCTTTTTATTTCCCGTTTCTTGGTTTTTGCTACTTTTTACATCTTGTCTTTTTGCTTCTTATCCAGTTTTTTGTTTTATACCGCTTGAGATAAAAGTTAACAAACTTTGGAAGAAACAGGAAACATGTAGCAAGAAATATAATTGTCGTTAAAATGGTTGCAAAAGGGGAAAAGCAAGAAACAGGAAAAGCACATTGTAGAATAGGCTTAAGTCATCATATAGATCATCTTATACAAAATAATTTTACTTAGTTTATTAATTATATTGAAAATAACTAACCAATTTTTTATACAACCGTTATTTATAAAATAATTGAGCACATTTAAACCAAACATACTGCATATATATATATATATATATACATACAATTAATGAGTTGTAATATAGACATGTTATAAAAATTATAAAATGATGCTTTAAACAATGCGCACTGAAGGAGAGACAGAGTACAATGTACTATTTGCCAAAAGCAAATTATCTCGTAAATATGTGCGCATATGAGCAACAGGAGGTTACCGATAGAAAAAAAGACAAATATATAAACAGAAAGCATTTGCATCAGAATATAAAATATAAAGTATTCTGTATGTAATAAGAGATACCTCCTTATTTTGTGTAGCAGTTCACGATGAAGACGAGCTTCCGGCCTTCATGGCGATGAATTTACAACGTGGCTGCGAGTGTTGGAACATGAGCGGCCGAGATTCACTCTGACAAATTACACTGAAAATGTGCGTTCCACTGCTGCTAATGCGTTCCAGGTGTCAGCGATAATATATGCGACGTGTTTCAAAATTTGACACAAAAACGACTAAAAAATCGGGAATTAATCACCGATACACACTACGTAAGAGCCAGTACAATCCAGTTATCTTTGTTCCGAACGCTTCTCGCACATTCCGTAGTGCATAGTGGATGGTGGATAGTGGATGGTGTTGGATGGTGTTGCGAACTGCGAGATGATGCTGGCCAATGGAATAGATACAAGAGTATGGCTCATGACTCATTCGGTGGACTAGTTTAGGAGGTCTCTGCGCATCACCTTGCTACGTCACATTCGTACAATTTCGGTTATGTTCGGAGCACTTCGGCCGGCTAAAATATGGCTACCATGATGGCTTGGAGCCGTTCCGTTTGGTATTGCGTGGTATTGCGTATGATACATGGCTACACGCGACATTTGCTGGATTCACACTGCATCCGATTTTCGTCGTACGACGCTC
>NW_017257979.1:3253-5617 GCF_001594055.1 Mycetomoellerius zeteki
CTGCATCCGATTTTCGTCGTACGATGAAAATCGAATGCAGTGTGAATCCAGCATGATGGCGAGGTCCCATGGTGCGGAACTGAAATTGCGGAATTGACGGAACGATGTCCGTCCAATCGCAAGCATTCCGTCAATTGCGCTCCACCGATATGTCTTTTCTAAACCAATCACGAGCATTCTGCCAATTCCGCATCATGGGACCATGCGGGTGCCATTATATGAACGCGGAAACGCGTAACCAATCAGAAGCGATCCGCTATATTTACCGCTTAGATCTGCAGCTAATCAACGAGTTTGAAAAGCTTTGTCGACCGATACGTAAAATATTAAGCTTAGCTAAGATTAGTACAAATTAAATAAAATATTGATGAAAAAAAGGTGAAAGATATAGAATATTCAGTTACAAGAAACAAACTAAAGTAATATAAAGTGAATAGAATATTTATGCGCGTATTCATAGTCGATCCTTATATATTTAAGGTTTCATCAATGTTATCAAATATTTCGCATTTTTAAGACTTTCAATCTTTGATTGTATTAAAAGTATGTTAAACTACAATTGTCTTACATGCTAGCAGTCGATGATAGTCCTTAAATTTAATTAACATGTATGATCGCGCTGTAATAGCTTCATTCGAAAAACAAATCTCCATTTTGTACTTTAGCGACAGCGATTTCAACAATTCTTACAAGATATAAGATATCTCTTTGTACATCAATAAAATATACATGTATCGAGAAAAGGAAGATCTAGACATGCCTAACATGAAAACTAACAATATATTCTGCATTAGTACGTTGCACTGAAATTGCGAATGGGTCAGTTGGATGGAACGTGAACGCAACTAATCGTCTTGCAGCCGTTGGTGCCGTTCGCCCCAGCATACCGGCATACATCCTAAATTTTAAGAGACCTGAGTCGCGTGCATAAAAGCTGTATAAAAGAAAAGAAATTAGAAATTACAGGCAAAAGTAAGTTTTCTCAAACTTTTTTTCACAAGGATAAGAATGAATCGCCAACCGTATTGGATGTTCCCCGCATGCTTTTGGGCGCTCCATCATGGACACCCATTTGTCATCGTAACAAAATAACGATAAATCGAGGTAAGGAGAACTGGAGTAGGATTGTGCACATATTGGTAACTGAGCAAGCAGCCTCTTTGTAGCTTCGGTTACGCCTCCATATCTAGCGCTTATTATCGTTTGCTTGAATCTTTGCTGCAACAATCTGAAAGGAAATAAAACAAAGTTAAAGGAAAATTATCTAGACAATTAAACATGTATTTTATATGTGCATCAATGTTAAGATGAAGAATATTATATACCGTGCATATATGTTGTTAGATGGCGAACACATGTACTGACAATCTGTGCTCATTCTGGCATTTCTGAAAAAGTCACTAAAGTTTTCGAATTGGGTTAACAATTGAGTCGACGCGTTGTCGTAAGCCGCCAAAATTTTTGCCGTAACCATATCGTAAACCACTAATAAAGCCGGCTGCGCATTTGGTTCATTTGCTTGCAGCGTTGCTACTTCTTCACTAGCATATCTCACCAGGATGTGATTGGTATCTAATAACTGCATCTTCCACATTCTTAGAGAATTTAGTTGATCGAAATATTGATAAAATCTTCTCAATTCATAAGGATCCTTGGTCATGTAGCTTATATATTCTGCTCTTTTATATAAATATACTAGTAATCTGTGCTTCAAACTATTTATTGCAACATCCTTAAATGGCCGACAATTAATCCCAGGAAAAGCACTCGTCACTAAATAAGCATCGTCTTCCATGCAAAACCTAACACATGTCATTTGTATTGTATTTTTATGTCTTTTATCAAAGTATTAATAACTGTAACATTTAATAAGATATACATTTAGTAAGATGCTCATAATACCTTCCTATTGTTCTGACGTTTATAAACATGCCGTCAAGAATTTGAAATATATGAATCATTTGATGCTGTACAGATAAAACTGCTAATATATCTTTGTATAAGTATAGACCTATATAGAAAGGAAATAAATTTATTCTATAAAAGTTTGAAATATTGTTAACTGCTTAATTGACCAATATTTTAACGAAAGCAATTAAAAAAAATTTTGTCCATTTTGAATTTCTCATTTAGTAATGAATACTGATCGATAGAGGAAAATAGGCTACTGAATTATCTGATATCTATTGATACTAAAATATCATGTTCAGCATCTAAAAATGATAAAGTTTGTTCAAATAATCCAAAAATATAAATTCACAGGCTAGCATAATTTTTTATTTGAGCTAAGTTTCATTGCTGGACAAGAGGTTCAGAATCATATAAAAATGCCATAAAAATGGGCAAAGTTCTTTGTGCTCTTCC
>NW_017257979.1:5630-13591 GCF_001594055.1 Mycetomoellerius zeteki
AAATCACATTTGTACAACGTTAAATCCAACTTGATCAGATAAGCAGCGATGGTTTGTTTAAATCTCATTTATATACCTTGATTGTGCGACAAGTAAATTTTATCGACTTTAAAATGTCTAGTGTCACATAACTTTCCACCCCTCAAATCAACAAGATGCAAGCTATAATCTTCAAGCGGTGATCTAGGATTTGGTGTCAGTGCCTCGTTATTGGAATAAATCTTCAAGAAATAATATTTTATCAAACTCTCTTTTTCAGAAAGAGTAATAATCTTAGATAAAACGATTAGAAATTTTTTGCTACCTGATAAAAGTGTGGCCTCAACTCCTCAGGGATATGAGCGGCCGAGCCCACAATTACATACCGAGCGTCGTCGGTGAAAAGACTGCATTCTCTGTTCAATTGCTGGTTGCTTTCTACTACATTTATAATCCACTTTACCTACAAATACGTTTCAGAGCTGGTACATCAATTTCACCGGTTCTCTCCCTTTCTCTCTCTCTCTCTCTCTCTCTCTTTCTCTCTATCTTTCTCTCTATTTTTCTCTTTTCTTTAATCTTTACAATCCGCAAAGTAAAGGCGTATGCCGTGCGAAGTCGGTTAGTATCCAGTACCTTGAAAAGTCGCGTGAAGATATTACTTCGTATGTGAAAGCTACAGTCGTCGTTCTTGTGGCCGATGTACTCGCCTTCGCAGTCGGCCAGCAAGTCCGCAGCGGCCGGTGCTCCGCGATACTCGTATACCTCGATCGAAGTCTGATCCGCGCTGAACGCCACTAAGTACCTCCCGTCCGGGCTAAACTTGCGGAGGAAGCACGGCGGCTTCTCCACATTCATCACAGTGAAGTTGGGAAAGACATTCTGGTAGAACTGCCGAGCGCAGTGCACATGGGTGCCCGGATATGGACAACCCATCGTCTCCCTACGTCGGAGACGCACTACCACGTTCTGCGGGCCGATCCTGCGTGGATTTACAGGGCAGGGATCCGCCACAGATTCGATCCTGCTCTCCCTCGTCGCCATCCTACAAGCTCATCGCGCGACAACGGAGCACGTAAACGGCATCCATCGCGCGTTCGATCGCGGAGAAAATCGCCGATACTACGTGCGATACATCGTACCTTTTGACAGGAGAGGATGTTGTCTACGTCTACTTTTGACGGTGTTATCAACGTCCTCACGCGAAACCATGCAAATTTCAAAAACGAGGTTAGCGATCGGTCAGATGGACGGAATTGCGCTTGCGCAATTTCATTGTGATCGCTCACTTATGGTGCGTTCGGGAAGACGCTAATAGCGCTATTCTGTCATTCTATCTTCGTTGATTATTAAACGTAAAACAAGGATAGAATGACACAAATAGCGCTAATAGCGTCTCCCTGAACGCACCTAGAGTGCCACAACAGCGGTCGAGGAACGATTGGTCGGAACGATCGGATCTAAAAATAAGAGCCAATCATGCTTAATCGCCACTTTAGATCGTTCCTCAGTGGACAATCAACGGGTGCATTTGACAATTTTAAAAATCTAGCTAAGCAAAATAATGCGGTTGTATATCAAAGTAAGAAATATTTATTTTTTATCTTTTATTTATAGGTCTGTCTATAACTTATGACACGTATATGTACCTTGGTCTTATTATTAAATTTGAATATATGCGAAATAAACTGGAAGATAATAAAATAAACTATACTATTTTATTTTGATTACTTCAATCACTTATTACTTTTTATTTTGGTAATTACTGATTTTAATTACATTATTTGAATGTAACGTTTGCTATTATTTGTATATATAGATTCATCAGAATACTATATAATTGATTTATCGCTTCAGTTACTACGACGCTGATATAAGAATATTTTATCAATGCGTTGTATTAAATATGTAAATTCATTTATATGTAAATTCATATATATACATTTATATATACGATTTATCGATCAAACGTATGTACTTTTGTTGTCATGGACACAAGAATGCTGTCAATACATAATGATCGTTATTTAGAATCTAACGTTAAAACACGTTAAGAATTCTTTCCGAAAGAATGGCAGAGCAGGTGGAATACATAGTACCACCATGGGAAATTGAAGCTTACGTAGAAAGCTTGAACGTTTCGGAGCTCGAAAATGTCGGTATAAAAAGGTAAAAATTCAAACTTTTACATACTCCCTTACCATACAATGTAATTCAAAAATCGATATGAAAATGTATGGATTTCTTTCAGTTGGTTGGATTTCCACAAAAAATTGACGTTGCTAAACCAACAGAATGTGCTCGAGATAACGGGGCTGCGCGAGGAGAGTGTCATGGAATGGTTCATCTCGTTAAAGAAAGTAATTAGAAAGAACAATTTGTAAAATGTGCTATAAGCAGTATTGTAGATACGATATTGCAAGCAGAAAAATTATCGACAAACTAAAGAGATGTGTAAAAATATAATTTTATTAATATTTAATAATCATTATATTTAATTAATATAAAAAACTAAAATTTTTATAATAATTAATAGTAATTATATTTAATTAATATAATTATAATTTTTTCTACTTTAGCAACATTCTATGTAAGTGAAAAACTTTGCTTTGATGTAATTATCTTTTTGACAGTGTCAGTTATTTAATCATATTGTTTTTAGATTTCCATTCTTGTGTACGAAGCTATACAAATCGACATATGGAAGCACAAGGTGTTTCCACTTTTGATCGATTTTAATGGGGAACCAACAAACACATTCATGCTATTCAGCATATTCTATCACGAAGTCATCGCGGTTTCGTTATTGGAAAATATATTGTTTCATTGTGAAAGTGCGCAAACATTGGATGATACGGTGATTGACCTCATCGATTACACTGTTCAACACGTAACAATGCTTCTCGATGGAAAAACTTTAGAAATATATGAAATCAAAGACACTAAGTAAGATATTCTCTATTTTAACTAAATATAAGAAAGTATAAAATTAACTCAGCAGAGAATACATATTTGTATTATTTATGCAGAGGTATAAATTTCAAATTTTCGTGATCGATATCGAATTTATTAATCACACACGTTTTTTGCTTCAGTTCTTGCCTGGAAGAAATAGTAGAGAAGCAAAAGGCATTTGAATTTGACATTGGGATGCGGTGTATCTCAATTCTTCATTATCTAATAGAAATTTTGGATAACTTACCTCTTTGCGCAATTTCGCGCATGCTAGCTGTACACGACGTTCCATATTTATTTGCACAGCTGATAGAAAGTCAACCATGGAAGAAGCAAAATGATGGTAATCCATTTTCATCTAATAACATCTATTTTCCATTTCTAGCATCCAAATGGAGTATGATAAACGGTTGAACTATCATTAATCCTTATGCAGATGAGGTGTTGATGTATGAAGGTAGTTGGAGGAAAATTAAACCGAACGAGATTGGAAAAATTAATAAAAGAGAGGGACAAGTATGGTTTGGTTTGCGAGAATTACTTCTTAATCCAAAATGTTCTCCATATTATGAAATCACAGAGCATAGGTTGTCCCAGCTGTCAAAGGTACTAATTATTAAGTGAAAATGGATCGAAAAATTAAACTTAAATGAATGAAAAAGGTCATATTCGGTCAAAGAGGATCTTAGTGCCTAATAATATACTGTGTGAATTTTTATAATTTCCTGCTCAAACTGCACGCCGATTATTTGTTCTGAAGTAGTCTTAAGACTTATTCCAGCTTCAGTCTAAGACTATGTTACAAAACTGACAAATAATCCTAGGTACTGCGGTACGCAGTTTGTACTATAGCTGCGGTAGGCAATTTGAACTGAAAATTGTAAAAATTTATATTAACAATATATTATTGGGTTTTATGACCCGTCTTGACCGAATAAAGCCCTCTTCATTCATTTGTGTATTAATTACTATTATATATATATAACAATCAAAAATATATAAATGTACGTAATATAATTTTTAATGGAACTCTGTACCTTAGCTACAGAAACACTTGCACGACGATATACTCGATCAAATTGCGCCTTTGATAGAGCTGAAGAGATGGTTAGTTTATTTAAACATATCGCCGGCAATGCCATCCTCGAACTCAACCTGCCCGGTTCGCGTGGAAGTTATACCACAGGTATATCGCTATTCTTCACTCCTCATTTGTTTATCGATTACCAGTTACACAAAATTGAACATATCAAATATAGATAAAGTCAACTATTCTGGAAAAATATCATAAAAAATGGAAGAAACTGGCTAGGCATCAGTCCAAGTACTTATTTACAACAGACACAAGTTACATTAAAGAAGTCGCACAAATTTTAAGTGATGTCTATGATTTGGAAAAGTTAGATTGTATAGAAACGAAGAAATGTTCGTTATGTCAAGAACCATCTAAGAAACGATGTTCCAGATGCAAAGAGGTTTGGTATTGTAGCAGGTATATAAGGAATAATAATCAGACTTTATTAACAAATGCTAGATGCATTCAAAAAGTAATGCAAATTTGATATTTCTTTCTTATAGAGAGTGTCAAGTGAAAGACTGGGAAAATCACAAAAATATTTGCAACACAATAACAAAAACTAAACAGTGATAATACACTTCTTAATAATTAAGAATATATGTATTCATTAATATATTTAAAAACATATTATAAATATATCTTGTCTTTTTAATTATATATGAAATATTATACAGTCATGGACACAAAGATCGCAACGTTTTTTTCAATGGGGACATTCTCACAATTCTCACGCATTTTGAAATTCATTGGAAAAGAGTAGTTGCAATTTCTTTATATCCATAATATATTTTAATGAAAATCTTTAAGAAATGTTGAAATAAACGTATTTGTATAATTTATGTCAAATATTTTATTAAAAGATATTAATGTACAGCACTTTGTTTAAGATATTCCATTAGAACATCCTTAGCAGGCGTATCTTCACCAAAATCCTATAAATAATAAATGCTTACTCAATAATGGAATAATAACGATAGAGACGAAAACATTAATAAAATCACATCAGCAAGGCATAATTACAGCATGAATCTGTTTATAATATGGGTTCTACTCAGTAGAGGGAGCCTAAATATCATCATGTATTATGTTTTATAATTTATTGTCTCTCTCTCTCTCTCTCTCTCTCTCTTTAATACTGTTATTTCATGATTATCACAAATTTTATAAGAGCAAAAAATTTCAAATAATACAGCCTACCTTTATGACAACACAGGAGCAGCCAACCACTTTACGTGCCTTGCCCGCACTGTCAATTTTACACAAGCCAGCCCATTCACCTAATTTTTTATTATTATCTACCTTTATCAATGGAATTTGATGTTCATTACATAATGCTTGAACCAATTTCTTATACATTGGTTCGTCGCAATTTTCTGCCAGGATGCAAAGCATAGCTTGTCTTCTGCAATATAAAACACACATCAATAAAAAATTACTTATTTATGGCATATTTGTTATTGTTTATGTACTAGAACAGCAAGATATCAAAATATAGCAATTATATTTTAAGAGATACTCCTCTTTTAATTGAAACAAGAGAATGTTTCCTTATACAGCTATATTCACCTTATATATCTCTTTGCTTATATACTTGAAGTTTGTTTATCTTTCTTCTTTTTTTCACATTGGAAAAAAAGAAAAGAGATGAACAGTTCAAAAAGTTTAACTGAAAAAATAAGCCTCTTATAATTGACATTTTTGTATCTTACTTATCTAAAGCTTTGGCAGCTTCGTGGAGTCCATGAACAACGCCGTCGTGAATGAGAGAATTCTTTAGAACTTCTTGTAGAGCAGTGTTAACATCCATACTACCACCCGCTGCCATCGCGGATGGTACATCATCACTATAAGGAAACAATTTTATTGAATACGGCATCTCAGAATATTATTTAGAGCTCGCCTTATCAATAAATGTCATTTTATTATTTCCATTTATCAGTTGTTATAACAATGTGTATATTTTTACAACTGCAAAATCTAAGACTGATTTTTCCATAACAAAAGCTTAACCAATCCTACAATGATGAATACATTTACTTATTACGCGTCAAACTTTATTCCTATGTCACTAAGCATTTCCTGCGAGACCATGCAGATCCGTACATTCATGATTCCGTTAATTTATTAAGACTAGTCGCACGACAAAAGGAGAAAATGCGGAAGATATCAAGTGTACTCACTTTTCTACGTCAGACATGTTTGAGCGAGTTGAAGAGCTGGAAATAAATACGGGACGTTATTATTCTCTCTTTAGGAGATACATTCCAACGCTTTCGCAGGCGAAATACGTAACGATCTTAACGTAATAAACAGATTTTAACCACGCCAATATCCAGCGTGGCCCAATTTACCTTTCTTGCAGGCTGAGAAGGAGCTATCGCATTCTGGGCTTTTACGCATGCGTCATTTTGATGATTTTGATCACCAGCGGCGCCACGCGCGTTTTCGACCGGCCGGCATGTTGACGCGGAGCAACATCTACAGCGTCCTACCCGAAATAGCAGAGTTATCGACGATCGGTCATAATTACGGTAATGTGTGTCATGCCCTCTGTCGACGAACCTTAGGTTCTAAGGTTAGAATCAAATATTTGCGCCAAATATTGCGATCTCCACCGATCTGCACGAATGTTCTGAGCGTTTTGGATCATTTTGGATATTCATGGATATTCGCATCAATCGTGTCGTGTCCTCGATGTGATCATATTGACTCCTATCGGAATCTGGAATTTCTTGAGAGCAAGTGCTATTTAATTAAAGAATTATCCCCGATGCGATATAATTAATTTCATTTAGCGTGATTTGGATTGTTCTAGTATTTACGCTTTACCGTAGAGTTTCAATCTTTTAACGATTACGTAATCACAAGTAATTATTTGTAATATATATTACAAATTATATCCACATGGATAATTGTGTGAAGGAAGTCGAATTCTAATAGCACAAATATTGATCAAATATTAGTCCAATATACCCTTAACCAATAAGTATCGCCAATAAATGCTGTTAGGGGAGATAGCTGACGTTTGATAAGCAATCAAACAGCTAGTAGTGTAATACTATATTTTAATTTTATTTTTTAGTTTACGTAATGGATAAATTTTCTTTTTTGTTTTTCTACATTAAATTTTATTAGATAGAAAGTCGTGTTTACAAAATATACATTGTGAATACATAAGATTATATTATATAAAAGTATTTAGTAACGAAATATTATTTAGTAACGAGTTACTATATACTAGTATAGAATCTACTATTGTACATGTAATAGATTCTATAATAGTAGCGGATAATAAGGAAATAAAAAAACGTGCTATATTGCTTTGAATATAGTAATGATCGATATATTTACAAGATCCTAATATTATGGAGCATAATTGTAAAAAAGTAATGAAGGAAATCTAATGATTGCAACATTTTAAATATCTAAATTAATCTAAAATATTTCATGTTTGTTCAATATACATATATATTGTTAATTTTCATTGTTATTATGTATGTACAGTATTATGATTGTTTCTATATTTGTTAATTAAAAACTAAATTTAATAAGCTAATTTGACTTTTCGGTTTAATGCTTCTAGATATTAAAAAAAATGGCAGTATCTGAGATAAGAATGAAAGGAAGAAAGAAAAGAGACTCGAGAGAGAGAGAGAGAGAGAGAGAGAGAGAGAGAGAGAGAGAGAAGAGAGAGAGAGAGAGAGAGAGAGAGCTGTCCTTCACTCAAGTTGATCAAAGTTGATCTGTCACTGGATATTGGCCAAATAAGCTTTCAGATTTATTGACTTCCTCCATTGAGCTAGTAAACATCAACTATAAAAGTAACATAAACATTAAATATACAGGGTGAGTCATTTTAATCTATGGACCCGAATATCTTCTAAATTACGGTATCTACAAAAAAATGGTTTAGATAAAAGTTGACCAGGACAGAGGGGGTCATTTAATT
>NW_017257979.1:13702-15452 GCF_001594055.1 Mycetomoellerius zeteki
ACACTTTTACAATTCATTGACTTGTTTCAAGCATTATGCACATTTGTGTTACCCAGAAAACCACGTCATTTCAGAAAAAGTACACCAGATCGTTTTTCAGGCATTTGACCTTCATTTTTGACCTTTCCAAGGTCGCAAAAACAATTTTTTCATAAGACAAGTTTGATGTAAAATTTTCCGCTCTTTCGAAATCCGCAGTCAAAAATAGGGTGTCCCATTTAAAAAAACCATCGTGACCTTGAAATGACCTTCAAAATTGACCTCAAGGTCAAAACTAATGGTACAATTAAATGACCCCCTCTGTCCTGGTCAACTTTTATCTAAACCATTTTTTTGTAGATACCGTAATTTGGAAGATATTCGGGTCCATAGATTAAAATGACTCACCCTGTATATTATAATTTCATACCCAGCAACATTATTATAAAGCTTGTATTAGACTAGAATTTGAAATGGAGATTGGACTGGAATTTGACAAATCAAAGTAAAATTCATTAATTTGATATTGATTTGTTTCTTCTGATTTGGTTAAATTTTAATTCAATTTCAATCTTTAATCTGACATGAGTTTTACATGTGTTAGGTTTATATTGTCAAGTATGAAATTATTATTATTACATTCAATTGATGTTTACTGGGAAGGAGTTCAAGAAGAAGAACAAAGTTTAACATCAGCTGATGTAATCTTGTATGCCTAACAGTGATTGGAAACAATGTTATGTTGGTGGTGAATATCGATATGGCCAATAATGTGGTGGTGGCAATGGTGGTGGAGGTGGTGGTGGCTGTTGTTGATTGGAAGACGACTGTTCTGATTGGAAGGTGGACGGTGCAGAATGCTGAGCAGGTCCAACTGGATACAAACGATGAGTGCGATGAGCCTGATGAGGATGGCAGCTCATATTTGTTACGCGCGACGACGTTGATGCTTCTAACATAATTCCTGCTTGCGACTGACAAGCCATCGTCAAACCACGAAAATCGAATTTGTATGCATAACGTTTACCATGAACCTTTGTCATTATATTCTTGTCATAGTAATATCTGTGAAATAACATTTTTCTTTTTTAACAACGCTGTGTTAACGTAAATTGTTCCAAAGTATTCTATAAGTCCACAAGAGTTGAGAAAAAAAAGAAAATCTATATATAAAAGTGGAAAAAAAAGAAAGGTAAACAATATATCGCTATATTAATAGAAAAATGACAATTTAAAATTATCAATTTTTCTCAGTAGAATATTTTTAAAATTTTCAATTGGAACATTATAAATAGGATAGTAAATATGCATTTTTATAACTTTACTTTCTTTTTATGTTATCCTTTTAATTATAAAGTATTGTTTAAAATTAGAGTGAATTTTCAAAATTCGAACACTGCAACTTTAATATAGTGTAAATTTCATTATCAAAATGTTGCGACACTTCTATATAAATAAATGAGTTACAAATGTGTCGTTGTTCATAGAAAATATAGTCTTTAGAATCAATTTCTTTTCATATTTATCTAAAAAAAATGCTAATTTTTTACTTATATCACTTTTCTATCAATACAGAGACATAATTTATAGTATGTATAATTGTATCATTATATATCGGTTTATACAATTACCTCAACGCGCGTGATAGTTTGTCGTAATTCATGTTAGGCTTGCTCTTGCGCTCACCCCAACGGCGCGCGACTTCATCCGGATCGGTGAGCTTGAATTCCCCATTCGAGCCCTCCCATGCAATACAAGATGAGTTAGACGA
>NW_017257979.1:15481-21276 GCF_001594055.1 Mycetomoellerius zeteki
AGGAATTGCCAGAGCTGAACCTGTCCGCCTCCGACCGCCCCCGAGCCACTGGCTCCAGCTGTTGATCCAATCAGCGAGCAAGTCCGTTGTAGGAGGCTGAACCTTTCTGCGAGCAGAAAACGGAACACGCATGCACCAAACCATGTTCTCGAGCCGTTCTTGAGATCGAGTCGTTTGGACTATGAGAGACAGAGAAATAAAAGCGATGGATCGTCGGTTTTCCCAGTACACTTGTCTTCTTGCTCTGACTGATACGGACTTTTATCCTTCCGTCTTTATCTGCATATCATCTATGTAAATATTATTTCGTCATGTTGATAAAAAAATTGATTAATTATCGGTTTAAATTCTATTGCAAGTATGTAAAAAGTTAAGTAATTATTCTAATATTTTCTATTAACACATCTTATTATATATAACATTTTATTTTTTATACTGTCAAGATAATTATCGTATATTTGTTATATACAAGTTATTTTTTTCGCAAGTAGGTCATATATCTGTATTTTCGCATCAAACGCAGTGGCAACGTCATATATAAATACATGAGTGACGGAGACAAATAGATTAATTTTTTTTAGCTGAATTTTTTTCACGATTTCTTTCTTTCTTTTCCCTCCACATTCGAGAAAAGAAAGGAAAGCTGAATCGTGCAAGAAGTTCAGTTAAAAAGAACAGGTTTAATATTATAATATGCATAATAGTATTTTCAACATTTCCATTTCAATTTAATTAATTTAATTTTTTTTTAATTTACCGTTTTAAAGAATCGCAGCGGCCGAAGGGTGTAATCTGGTGTCCTGCTGAAAAAGGATGCGTCTGAATTCTCCACATTACGCGCCGAATTTGATATTTTGGCCTAATCCTGTGCCATATAAACGGCGCTTTCGAAAACCGATAAACGACAAGCCCATCATTTCTGGAGTTGAGAATCACGCATTGAGAATCCGTTTTCTTGCGTTTTCAATACGCCGATAGTCTTGCAGTCTTAACATTTATCTTACGGCGATCTTACGTCTTGAGCCTACATCTCTTTGATTAAAAGAGAAAGTGCTGCATGCTCGCACATCGCTATGATTTTTCATGTGTTAGCCGAATAATAATAAAAGTTAATTTTACAGGGATTCATGTCCAACGATCACACATGAGCAACGAATAAATTTCATCGCGAACCAACTGTTTCGCAAAATGGATACAACTCAGGGAATATTAATTGAGATTCATTTCACCGATTTCGATAACGTTCTACACACCTCGGACAGTTACACGCACGCGACAAGCAACGTCAATCGTCAGCTGAAGGTAAACGCATTTGGAATAAAACTCCGCCAGTGGACAGAGAGCGACTGAGCGACCTTTGCCCCTGGTTATTTCAGCTTTCAGCCCTTTGCGCCCCCACTCTCTTAGTCTTGGTAAGAACGGAATACCTTTACACCTTCCCCTCTTGCGACATACTGCGCTTAGAGTACTTACCGTCTCAGCTGCCATCTCTTTCGCTCTCTTTCTTTTTCGAAATTTACACAAGTATCTTTAAGATCTTGAGCGAGATAGCCAGATAGATTCATTCGAAATTCCTTCTTTCGTAATTGGATTTTTCAAACGTTTGCTTGAGATAATCATTTCTTTTTAAATCACAACATTTCTGCAAAAAAAACTTGGATATATTTTATATTATTTCATATATTAATACATATTATTTGTCTGTGACTTATGGAGATATAAACTGAAAACGTATGCATGTTATATATACTCGCCCTTTTTTTGTTCGATATGGAATATCAGAGAGAATATTTTAAAGTCCTTTTATACACTTTTGTGAAAATGAAAAAAATATCTAACGCAGAATTCTCGGTTGAAGTGATTGTTCGCTATACAAGTCGTTATTTATGTTACAATTATACTTATAAGAAGTTTTAATAGAGATATCAAATATTCATATCGCATCTATTATTGTCTATCATACTAGTTGAGTCAACTCAACATTAGAAGATATTTATACATTTTCCACTTTCTGTAATACATTGACGAACAATAGCACATATGCCAAGAATTGCGTCGTATCTTAAATGCAGTGACAAAGATAAAAATATGTACGGAAACGTGGTGCAAAATTTAAATGTTACGAAAGATTGTAACGATACCAAAAAAATTACACACCTCTCGTATATTATTACGCACACCCAATTATATAAAAGAAAGAAAGAGAGAAAGGAAAAATATATAATATAATTTTATTTTATTATTCGACCGCTATGTTAAATACGATACAAAATGCTCAAAGGGCAAGCTCGAATAGATTCGTTCGAAGATATCGTGGCTGTACATATTAAACACATGCGCATGTACGCGTAAATACAAAGTGCATGCCATAAACGCAAGACGGAACTTACACGGGAGAGAAGTTTAAGCGACGTGTGATGGAGGTGCGACGCGTAAAATTATCCCGTATACATTCAAGATCCAGAGTACGCTTGCCGCTCATCACGAAAACAATATAGTCGCGCCCCGCGGCGAGCTTACCACCCCCGAGCCCGTTAGAGCCTGCCCCTGGAGGAGAGCAGAAAGAGGGGTAAAAGCGGTCGCGCGGCAAGCTCGTAACCCCTCGTGGCACCACCTTTCCGCTGCCCTAAACACTCGATGGTTTATTCATGAGGACTCTCTCACCGCGATAACACTGATTCGTTTAATAAACGGCTGCTGCCGGGGCGAGATGGGCCGACACACATACAGAGAACAAGAGGGAAGGAAAGAGAAAGATAGAGAGAGGAGGGGGAGGGGAGAGAGAGAGAGAGCTGCAACGTTATTCAAACGGACGATATATCTCAGAGGCTTACGCTGCCACAGTTCGGTACCTCTCACTTTTAGCTTTTCTTCCTCCACGTCCAAAGAGACGGTGCTCGAAAGTCTGTATTCCGTATACGAAAAAGAGGGGCGAATAGACAAAAGAAAATTAAATTTTTTAATTTCATTTTTCGTACTTCTTCATTATGACTACGCAGTCGAGACCGATTCAACACGGAAAGAACAGCTTTGCAGAAGTACCTAAAAATTTAATTAAATACAGATCTGATAATTATGAAGGCTTAAGCTGGTTGCTAAAATGTCAAAATTTTTTGCAATATTTCAGCTTCCTACATAATTATTTTGATGGTTCAACAAAATTATTTTCAGATCTGTAGCTATAAATTTTTAGATACTTCGATAAAATCATCCTTCCATATGTAACAATTTCGTATTATAATTGTTATATTATCGTTGATTGTCATTAAGATATTTTTATTAAATCCACATTTTCGTAGAAATTTCTTATTTCGTATGAAATGAAATTTAACTCAATGTTTGCAGACTGCAAGCTTTCTCTTTATTCCTTAGGGTATCGCTTTTTTATTCAATCGCCTCGATTTTATATCGACAAAATTATATACGGACGTTTCAGTACATACGTTGCTTTTCCTTTCGGATTACATGAGCAACAGAGGTGAAGAAAGTCTTGGGGTAAAACTATCCGTTCGACGATACCGATATTTACTTTACGCGTTTATCTATAATAGATCGCCGCTATCGTTAAAGCTTTAGATAAGCTCCTGGTCAGTTAGACCAGAATCGGTCTTTGGGGAATGGTTAGCCTTTTCCGGTCACTCCATTCAATCGTGACAGGTCCAAGACTAAATCCCTATATTAAGCTTTCCTAAAAGCTTTGCCATTTAAATTTATGGCATGAATTGCTTTGGATTTATACTTGCAATTAATATGCGTAGACGTGATGATAGTATCGTCAAGAGAAAAAAAAGCATTATGATCTCGTTGGTATATATATATTACATATAAAAATGAAGAACAGATAACGCAATGACTAGATTTCGAAAACTATATTGATAAGTTTTATTAAAGAATTATGTTAATTTCTACCGATGTAGAATTTTACTCTTGATTTAATTTACTGTTCATCATTTTCTAATTCTTGAACTAGCGATATTCTCTATCATTTTTAAATGAAATAATTAATGTTAGAATTTGAATATTGAAAGAATTCAAATCATAAATAAAATATAAATAATTCTATTATTTAATTATTTATCCAAGATTTTTTCAAATTCTTAGAATTTTATTCTAATAATCCAACAAACCAAAATTAGTGTTTAAGGCCGTATTCATAGTCAGTTCTTATATTCAAGATCATCTCAAGTTCAGCCTTGAGGTGTTACGAACCAATAAGAGAGCCACATTAGCGTATTAAGACATTACTTAAGACGGTTTTGAAATAAGAATCGACTATGAATACCGGCCTAAGAGATCTAAATTTATTTGGAGTGTCTGATTTTAAATATCTAAATTCAGATGTAAATTTGAATTCAGATTAATTCGAATAATGGAATAAATTTACTGATAATATATATATATATTCCTATATTAGTATCCGTAGTGATTGAATTTATTATTTGTTTAGACTCACCAATTTCTTTATTATTTTCGTTCTCTTGTAGTAAATCCGTAGTATGCATGCCAGTGGCTTGTAGACGAAAATGAGCCAAGTGTCTCGCTAGAATACTACCTGCTATTCCGCCGATATCCCGCCAATCTTGCAGTGTTAATCGCAGCAGTTCTTTGCCAGTTGATGGGACTGATGGGAGTATCGCTGCGATGGATCCTGGTTTTATAGCAAATGTACGACTGCACCATAAAATCCATTTGTTTATGTCACTCGAATTCCATTTGGACGGATCTGAAAGATGAAAATTCCGAGATTATCGGAATATTTCCCACGTTGATAAGTCCAAGGTACAAACTTTCACATATCGTTCGTTCAGATTAGATATTTACCGGATGGCACCATAATTTGCGCGGGATGGTCGTCAAGATCTTCATCGTTGCTCTTCTCATCGTTTTTCGACGCGGTTGCGTGTTCCACAATTTCAAAGTTACATATTCCATGCACCTGCGAAGACATCGCACAAATCTGTTTGCAGTTCGAGACTGCTTGTGTTCTCTTATCACTACCCTTCTTCGATTTCCGGTTCGACCTTAAAGTCGACTCAGAATCCATCACTTCAGATGACATTTGATGCACGCTGTCCAAATCTTGAGACGTATCCATTATTCGACGAAGGAATTTACGATTTTTCTTCGTGAATCAAACACTTATTGCTGTTATTTCATCTTGAATAATGTCGAGCATTCCCGTCTAATTTCGGCGTTAAAGCTGTCTTTTCAAGTGAAATCACACAAGTCCAGCATTCTTCGCCGAGATTAAAAATGCATTACTTGAATTATCGTAACGTGTTTTCATATGTCGCATACGTACCTTGGCACCTTAATCGATAGGTCGTTCATTTTCATTTAATTTTCACTTTTCACATTTTCATTTTCACTTTGCACTCATTTCGATTTCTTTGTTCACACTGTCTATAAATACTTGCTATAAATGTAGATATATAGATTTATCGTTTTAATAACTTTCTCTTTACATCCTGTATGCTACGAATATCTAATCACTTGATCATACAATCAATAGGCCTGTTCTTTTTGGCTGAACTTTTGCACCGGTTCATCTTTCTTCCTCTTCTTTTCTCTTGAAGAAGAAACAAAGATGAACCGGTGCAAAAGTTTAGCTAAAAAGAACATGCCTAATGATACAATTATTTTTTTCGCAACATAAGGGAACTTTATCACCACGGTACAGCACAACATCGCGTAATCATGTTGCGAAGCGATGCTTCGATCTAGTCGTCGGCTTGAATAAAACGAAATTGGTCAGGGCGAGGCGAATCACGACCGAACCGAAGACTCGATTGGCG